>NW_004444030.1:2929562-2968421 GCF_000243295.1 Trichechus manatus latirostris | reverse complement strand
GGTTTATTTAGTTGTTCTACCTCTGTTTGTGTTAGTTTAGGTAGGTAGTAAGTATGTTTCTAGAAATTTGTCCATTTCCTCTAGGTTTTCAAATTTGTTAGAGTGCAGTTTTTCATAGTATTCTGTTATGATTCTTTCAGTTTCATTTACGTCTGTTGTGATATCGCCCATCTCATTTCTTATTTAAGTTATTTTGCTTCCTCTCCTGTTTTTCTTTTGTCAGTTTGACCAATGGTTTATCAATTTTGTTGATCTTTTCAAAGAACCAGCTTTTGGTCCTGTTAACTCTTTCGATTGTTTTTCTATTATCTGTTTCATTTAATTCTGCTCTGATTTTTGTTATTTTCTGTCTTTTGGTGCCTGAGGGCTTCTTTTGCTGCTCTCTGTTTGTTCAAGTTGTAGAGTTAATGTTTTGATTTTGGCCCTTTCTTCTTTTTGCATGTGTACATTTATTGCTATACATTGACCTCTGAGCGCTGCTTTTACTGTGTCCCAAATGTTCTGGTACGATGTGTTTTCAGTCTGATTTGATTCTGCGAACTTCTTTATTCCATCCTTAATTTCTTCTGTAACCCAGTAGTTTTTGAGCAAGGTGTTTTTCAGTTTCTATGTGTTTGATTTTTTTTTTCCTTACTTTTTCTGTTATTGATTTCTACTTTTATGGCTTTATGGCCAGAAAAGATGCTTTGTAATATTTCAGTGCTTTGTATTTTGTTAAGGCTTACTGTATGGCCTAATATGTGGTCTGTTTTGTAGAATATTTCATGTGCCCTGGAAAAGAAAGTATACTTGGCTGCTGTTGAATGGAGTGTTCTGTATACGTATATGAGATCAAGTTGGTTTATTATGGCATTTAGATCTGCCATGCACTTATTGAGCTTCTTTCTGGATGTTCTGTCCTTCACCAAAAGTGGTGTATTGAACTTTCCTGCTGTTATTGTGGAGCTGTCTCTCTTTTCAATGCTGTCAGAGTTTGTTTTATGTATTTTGGAGCCCTGTCATTGGGTGCATAAATATTTATTATGGTTATGTCCTCCTGGTGTATTGACCCTTTAATCTTTATATAGTGTCCTTCCTTACCCTTTGTGATGGATTTTACTTTAAAGTCTGCTTTGTCAGAGATTAATATTGCCGCTCCTGCTCTTTTTTGATTGTTGTTTACTTGATATATTTTTTTCCATCCTTTGAGCTTTAGTTTGTTTGTGTCTTTAAGTCTAAGATGTGTCTCTTATAGGCAGCATATAGACAAATTGTGTTTTTTTATCCATTCTGCCACTCTGTGTCTCTTTATTGGTGCATTTAGTCCATTTACATTCAGCGTAATTATCGATACATATGATTTTAGTGCTGTCATTCGATGTGTTTTTTTGTTGTTTACAGTTTCTTTATTCCACTTAATTTTTTGTGCTGAGTCGTTTTTCTTTATGTAGTGTCTTTCCATCTTTTTCATTATTGTTGATTTTGTATCTGCTGAGTCTTTATATTTTTCTTGTTTTTATTTTGATGTGTAGGGTTGTTAGTTTCCTTTATGGTAACCTTAATATTTACCCCTATTTTTCTAAGTTTAAACTGATCTTTTATTTCTTTATATCACCTTGACTTCCTCTTCATATGAGAGATCTGTGACTCCATTTTTTTAGTCCCTCTTTTTAGTTTTAATAATCTCCATCTTTTACATATTAACATCTCTGTTTCCCTGTTTTCAGCATTTTAGCTTTGATTTACTTTTTGACTTCCCTATCTGCACTGACACCTGGTGGCTCTGTCCTGTGTTCTAGTCTTGGTTTGTTATCTGATGTTATTGATTTTCTAATCGGAGGACTTCCTTTAGTATTTCTTGTCATTTTGGTTTGGTTTTTACAAATTCCCTATATGTCTGTTTATCTGAAAATGCCCACATCACGTACCCACATATTTTAGAGACAGTTTTGCTGGATATGTAATTCTTGGCTGGAAGTTCTTTTCCTTCAAGGCTTTATATATGTCATTCCATTGCCTTCTTCCCTGCATGGTTTTTGCTGAGTAGTCCGAGCTTAGTCTTATTGACTCTCCTTTGTCAATGACTTTTCATTTATCGCTAGCTGCTCTTAAAATTCTCTATCTTTGGTTTTGGCAAGTTTGATTATAATATGTCTTGGTGACTTTGTTTTAGGATCTACCTTGTGTGGAGTTTGATGAACATCTTGGATAGATATCATCTCATCTTTCACGACATCAGGGACGTTTTCTGCCAACAAATCTTCAACAGTTCTCTCTGTATTTTCTTTTATCTTTCCCCTGTTCTAGTACTCCAGTCACTCATAGGATATTTCTCTTGCTAGAGTCCGACATAATTCTTAGAGTTTCTTCATCATTTTAAATCCTTTTATATGATTTTTCCTCAAATAAGTTGGTTTCAAGTGGTTTATCTTTAATCTCACTAATTCGTCTCCTATGAATTTCTGTTGAGTTGTCTAATTCTGAAATTTTATTGTGAATCTTTTGGATTTCTTTTTGCTGTCTCTCTATGGATTCTTGCAGCTTGTTAAATTTGTCATTGTGCTCTGCTATAATCTTCTTAAGTTCCTCTGTCGCTTTGTCTGTGTGTTCCTTGGCTAGTTTTGCGTTTTGCCTGATCTCCTTCCTGATCTCTTGAAGATTCTGTATATTAATCTTTTGTATTCTACCTCCAGTAATTCCAAGGAGTTATCTTCCTCCAGAAGATTTCTTGATTCTTTCTTTTGGGAGCTTGCTGAAGCCATCATGGTCTCCTCTTTATTTGATTTGATATTGACTGTTGTATCCGAGCCATCAATAAGTTATTATATTTATTTTATGTTTGCTTACTGTTTCTTAGCTTCTTGTTTTGTTTTGAGATGACCAAATAGGTTCTTTGTGTGAGTTAGTTTGATTGTTGGCAGCTTTGAATCTCTAACGTCCTGTCACTAGGTAGTTAAATCTGTTACTATGTGTGTGAGCCCAGGAGTCTGTTTACTTTTCTTGTATGGATTCAGCTCAGGTGTCCATGTAGTTGGTCACCAAGTGTGTGGTGCAGGTTCTTACCTACAGTCCTAGACGGGCAGGGGTGATTGGAGTAGGCACAGGTATCTTGCTGCAGTAGGGGGTCATGCGCTGAGCAGTGCAGGGTACTGACGGCTGCCTCTGAGTGTCTGGAATGAAAGCGTTTCCCTGTTCCCTAGAGTGCATAGGTGGGTGGGTTTTGCAGCTCGACTATGGGCACCCAGTGCTGTTGCTTGTAAGGACTAGGAGGCACCACTTTTTCTTGGACCCATGTCGCAGGTGGACAGGTGGCATGGGTGGAGCCACCAGTCCTGATGTGGGTATGTGAGGATCCTGTTTAATGGGCAGAGCGGTGTCAGATGTCACGATTTGCCACTCCATCGTATAGCTGATACAGCTGAAGTTAGGCTTCAGGTATATACCCTGTTGTATTGTGCTAATGAGGATCTACACTGTTTAAATGGGCCCATACAGGTGTATGCAGGGATGAAAAGCATTCAGAGTCCGTGGTCCCCTTATGCCTGTGCCTAGGCAAAGGAGCTGTGCCTGCCCCGAGTTCCTGGCTTAGGGGGGCTGGCAGATTATTTATTCCCGTTTGTTAATTTGTTCCCTCTCCAAGGCCATGAGAATGGCTCAGAGCACGTGAGCAGTCCTACTTCTGGCCCAGGGTACATGGCAATCACTGAAGCTGGCCCGCAACCCGGTGCAGAGAGGGGAGGAGGCAGCTAAATGGGAGAGAGGTTCTCCCCAAAGGGGGAGTTTTTTGATCTGTGCGGTGGGTTAGACGCACGTACTTATCTTTCTCTGACTGAGTGCCGCTTTTCACTGGTTCTGGAGTCTTGAATAGACTCTGCCACTCTGTCTCTCCCAATGTGGAAACGCATCCTAAATGCCACTGCGTGCCTTGCTGCAGACATCCAATCTGGCCTGCAGGGTGCCGGTTCCCACCGGGTGAGGTCTGACAACTCCTCACCACTTCCAAACCATCTCTCCCTTCCCCTGCCACTCAGTCCAATTCCTCAAGTTTGCCTTTGATGTTCAGGGCTCCTAGATTGTTATGTATAATTGATTCACTTTTTTTTAGTGGGGGTCTTTATTGTAAGAGGAACCACAGGTAACATTTGAGTACTCTGCCTTCTTAGCCCCACCTCCCTGCAGAATATTCTTAATGCCTCTCATGAAACCTTGTGTTCACTGTGTACAAACTAGTTGACCTTTTATAAAAAAGTGTTTAAAGACACTTTGCATATAGTGGCAAAATAGCCTCTGCTGTTAGGTAATATGTGTATGTAAGTAGACAGAACTTAATCAGAGCAGTAAATGATCCTGAGAACATTTTCTCTCTGTCTTAGTTGGGTTAATTCTCTTACCTTAGCTCATGAGAGAAGGAGGGCCTAATTTATAGGAATTAGTTAGACTACTATTACTAGGTCAGGTGTCTTTTTATTCTTAAGAAAATTGTGATATTGCAAGGGCTTCGAAAACCTATAGCTCCCTCAGATGAAGGATATAGTGTCATTCATTCTGCCTTTGGGTAAGCTTAACCCTTGTCTGATGTATAACAGTGAAACTTGAGACTTGTGATCTAAATTTCTAGTTTATTGAAAGCCATCCTGATAATGTCTTTTAAAACAATAAAATAAAAATGTTGTTTATAAGCAAGTATACTTCATTAAATGTTAGTTGTTTTTCCCTACTAGGGGCTCATCTGTTAAAACTGAGAAAAATAGCAATAACATTTCACTTTCGGAATTTTTTTTCTTTAGGTTTATTTATGTTTACCCAACTTTCGGTCTCTTACTGAGGGACACTGCCTGATAGTCCCTTTGCAGCACCATAAAGCAGCTACCTTATTGGATGAAGACATCTGGGAGGAAATTCAGGTCAGCATGATGATGTTAATTACAGCAACTGCAAATCGTGAACAATTTTTGCAAGCTATTGTGATGAGGTGCAATAGGTTTTATCCTTCATCTCATAATTTTACTTTCTGAACTTAAAAACACTTGTATAGATTGGCATAGCTGTATATACTTGTAGATCGTAATGTTTTGACACTCAATATGTTTCTATTTTCGTTTATGTATTCCGTGTTTGGAACACTGTTGTCTATTAAACTGTGTGTAATAAAGTAATAATTATTTTACTTAAAAATTCAATCTAAGACTTCAGGAGCAGGTGATGGATTTGAACTGCCTACCTTTTGGTTAGCAGCCGAGCTCTTTACCACTGTGCCACCAGGGCTCCACTTTTAAGTAGTATGAGACTATCATTCTTTCTACAATAAGCTAATAAATTCCAGCCAAAATGAAAGAAATTTTCAGGTAATAAAAGGAAATTTTAAGAGTTAGAGGCTTGTATTCAGCAGTTACCATATTTCCTTAGGACAGACTTGGCCTCTGCTGCTGTGATTTTATGGTGATTTTGTTACTAGCTCTAATTTCCATTTTTCCCATTCATAACGTTGCCCCACTTTTGGATTCAGGGATTTGTTTTTTATGGCTGATTCTTCAAGAGGTTGAAAGGCACGACATGAGTGAAATTACTGCTGAATTATTTCAAGACCTCATAATGACCAAAAGAAAGAAAGAAAAAAAAAAGCCTTGTTTTTCTAATTCATGACAACTGAATAGAAGTTGCAGGGACCACGAGTTAGAAAATGTGAAAATTGTAACACTTCAAAAGAGACTATAAAATAGTCTTTGCAACATACTGATAAAGATGCCAAAGGAAGGGAAATTTTGTCGTGAAATTCAGTCTCTTCCTCCTTATACTTTTTAGGTTTATGCTGTGAAAATTAAAGGGCAGATTATTTTAATGTATTGATAGTCAATATAGTGTAGGAATATGGATGACTGCTTTTAATATGAAAAATTTTTTCTAGTAGTAGTAAAAAATGTTTTTATTATGCTTTAGATGAAGGTCTACGGAGCAAATTAGTTTCTCATTAAACAATGAATACACATTGTTTTATAAAATTGGTTGCCAATCCCACAACATGTCAGCACTCTCCCGTTCTTGACCTTGGGTTCCCAAGAGTAGTAAAATTTTGCTGAAAATCCTTCAGAAGCAGTCGTAACAGTACATCGACAGGGAACTGCCAGAAATTCAAGCTGATTCACAAGAGGATGTGGAATCAGGGATATTATTGCTGATGTCTGATGGATCTTGGCTGAAAGCAGAGAATACTAGAAAGATGTTTACCTGTGTTTTATTGACTATGCAGAGACATTCAACTGTGTGGATCATGACAAATTATGGATAACATTTTGAAGAATGGAAATTCCAGAACACTTAATTGTGCTCATGAGGAACCTGTACATAGACCAAGAGGCAGTCATTCGAATAGAGCAAAGGAATACTATGTGGTTTAAAATTAGGAAAGGTGCACATCAGGGTTGTATCCTTTCACCATACTTACTCAGTCTGTATGCTGAGCAAATAATCTGAGAAGCTGGACTGTATGAAGAAGAACAGGGCATCAGGATTGCAGGAAGACTCATTAACAACCTGTGTTACGCAGATGACACAACCTTGCTTGCTGAAAGTGAAGAGAACTTGAAGCACTTATTGATGAAGATCAAAGGCTACAGCCTTCAGTATGGATTACACCTCAACATAAAGAAAACTAAAATCCTCACAACTGGGCCGGTAAGCAACATCATAATAAAGAGAGAAAAGATTGAAGTTGTTAAGGCTTTCATTTTACTTGGGTCCACAATCAACGCCTTGGAAGCAGTAGTCAAGAAGTCAAACGATGCATTGCGTTGGGCAAATCTGCTGCAAAATACCTCTTTCAAGTGTTAAAAAGCAAAGCTGTCACTTTAAGGACTAAGGTTTACCTGACCCAAGCCCTGGTGTTTTCAGTCGCCTCATATATGTGTGAAAGCTGGACATTGAGTAAGGAAGACTGAAGAATTGATTGATACCTTTGAAGTATGGTGTTGGCAAAGAACATTGAATATACCACAGACTACCAGAAGAACAAACAAATCTGTCTTAGAAGAAGTACAGCCAGGGTGCTCTTTGGAAGCGAGGATGACGAGACTTCATCTCACGTACTTTGGACATGTTATCAGGAAGGATCAGTCCCTGGAGAAGGACATCATGCTTGGTAAAGAAGATAGTCATCGAGAAAGAGGAAGACCCTCAATGAGATGGATTGACACAGTGGCTGCAACAATGGGCTCAAGCATAAGAACAATTGTGAGGATGGCACAGGAGTGGGCAGTGTTTTGTTCATTGTATATAGGGTCACTGTGAGTTGGAACCTACTCAGCGGCACCTAACAACAGCAGTAGTAGATGTCAGTGCCAGTAGGTAATTTAAAGTGGAAACTATAAATTTAGTTTCCAGAATTATTTTAGAACTTTCCTGGAATAACTTTAAAAAAAAATTATATGTGCACAACTCATTTATTTTGTAGCAAAAAACTTTTAAGTAATTACAGAAATCTAGTATGTACTTTTTATTTTTCTCTAACAAATTAAGCTACTTGATGAAAAATATTGAGGTAGATAAAGTAGAAATTTATTCATTTCAACAGATATTGAATACATGAATGTAAGATATTTTTCTAGGTGTTGTGACAGAGATAAAATTATTAATTCTGTCCAAAATAACTTTGGCATGTTCCAGTACAGGTTGCATTACAGTTTAATAGATTTTGCAAACCAGCTGCATTGTGGAAAATTTACTGAGGAAGGAAAAACCAAATTGTTTTATGCAAACAATGGCATTATAGCTCTTTTTTGTGTGATAAAAGAAAAATATTTGAAGTTATAAAACACTGCAGGGTAATGAACTAATGAAATATCTGAATCCCAGCATATTGAAAGTAATGCAGATTTTTTTTGTTTTGTTTTTAGTTTACTTTCAAATATATACAACAACTCAAATTAATTATGCCCTGATGACTATCCTATGACAACTGTTTTAATGAATATATAAAAAATGACTTAGCAAAAAAATATTGTTTGCAAATGCAGGAGCCACTTCTTTGAGGTGCTTTTTATTGCCATCGTCTAATAGTATTTAAATTTAAGTTTAGCCCTTTTATTTAATAGAAAATGCAAAGATAAGTTTCGGCAGAGCATAACTGAACAATAGCAAATTTCAAGTAAAAAATTGAAGTTGTTTATGATTTCATTCTACTTGGATAAGAAATCAGCATCTATGGAAGCAGCAGTCAGGAAATAAAGTGATGTATTGCTTTGAGCAAATCTGCTGCAAGAGACCTCCTTAAAGTTTTAAAAAGCAAAGATGTCACTTTGATGACTAAGGTGTGCTGGACCCAAGCCATGGTCTTCTCAATTGAATGTAATGCATGCAAAAGTTGAATAATGAAAAAAAGAAGACAGAAGAATTGATGCATTTAAACTGTTGTGTTGGTGAAGAATATTGAATAAGTGGACTACCAGAAGAATGAACAAATCAGTCTTTGTAAAAATGACATGGAGTCGATGTCTGACCTCCTCTAACTTCACAAGGGGGAAGGAGAATCAAGATCAACAGCCCAAGGCTGATTCCTGTGAGGTGGAGCGTAAGACATGCCTCCTGTCTCTGTCATCTTTACCATTTCTGACACCAATCATCCCTCCCACGGCACTCTCTACTTCTCTGCTGCATTCAATAATTTATTGCAGTGGCCACACAGAACTTAGAGACAATACGATTATGGGGCTTATTAGGGAAGTAACAGTTTATAATTCAGGTTCAGGAACACTCAGGATACAGTTCTTCCGTCAAGACAGCCTCTTCCCAGCCTTGCTCGCAGGCACGTCTCTCCCTGGCCCTTGGCCCCTGCTCAAAGACACTCAGCTTTCTCTCTCCATGGGCTGGGAATCCCACTGTCTTAGTCATCTAGTGCTACTCTGACAGAAATACCACAAGTGGATGGCGTTAACAAAGAGAAATTTATTCTGTCACAGTCCAGTAGGCTGCAAGTCCAAATTCAGGGCATTGGCTCAAGGGGAACACTTTCTCTGTCAGCTCTGGAGGAAGGTCCTTGTCATTAATATTCCCCTGGACTAGGAGCTTCTGCGCACAGGAACCCCAGGTCCAAAGGATGTGCTCTGCTCAAGGCACTGCTTTCTTGGTGGTATGAGGTTCCCATGTGTCTCTGCTCACTTCTCTAAGACACTGTCCAATCTTGTATACTGCATCAGTATAACTGCTGCTAATTCATCTTATTAGATCATAGTGATTGAATTTACAACACATAAGGAAATCACATCAGGTTAGAAAATGGTACACAGTTATACAATACTGGGAATCATGACCCAGCCAAGTTGACAGATATTTTGAGGGGACACAGTTCAATCCATGACACCCACCATGCCATCTCCTGCTACTGGATCTCTGTGCCAGGTCTCTGCTGCTGGGTCTTTTCTGCTGCTTCTCCCTGCCTTCAGTGTTAACAGCTCTCTGTCTCTGTCTCTCTCTCTGCCTCCTGGTTCTAAGAGCTTCTCAGCACAGGGATCCCAGGTCCAAAGGATGTGGTGGCTCCTGGCTGTTCTTTCTTGGTGGTGGTGGGATCTTCTCCTTCCCACCTCTGGGATGGCTCATTTCAAGCCCAGCGGGATGGCAGAACTGACCAATCCCAATGGTGGGACACAATTACCCTATCTGCACAGTTCTGCCCAATCACTTGGGTGGAACCATGGCAAGAAAGGTCACACAAAAGTGATTCATCACACCGTAGTCTTAGAAGAAATACAACCAGAATGTTCCTTAGAAG
Organism: Trichechus manatus latirostris; assembly: GCF_000243295.1. Classification (NCBI taxonomy): domain Eukaryota; kingdom Metazoa; phylum Chordata; class Mammalia; order Sirenia; family Trichechidae; genus Trichechus; species Trichechus manatus. The sequence goes on along the minus strand of NW_004444030.1, from coordinate 2,958,682 downwards.
TTACAATGTTGAAACTTCCACTTGCTTACTTTGGATCCATCATCAGGAAACACCAATTGTTAGAAAAGGACATCATGAATGAAGGAAACCGTCAATGAACTGGACTGACACAGTAGTTTCAATGGTGGACTCAGATACTAACGATCATGAACAGGGCACAGGAACAAGCAATGTTTTGTTCTGTTATGCGTAAAGTCTCCATGAGTCGGAGTTGACTCAACAGCAACTAAAAGACAGTCAGTCAGTGCCAACACCAAGGTAACAGAGATGTTAGAATTATCTGACAAAGATTTTAAAGCAGCCATCATAACAATGCTTCAGTGAACAATTAGGAATACATGGGTGGCACAAATGTTTAAGTGCTTAGCTACTAACTGAAAGGTTGGCGGCTAGAGTCCACCCAGAGGGGCCTTGGAAGAAAGGTTTGGTGATCTACTTCCAAAAGGTCACAGCCATTGAAAACCCCATGTACAGTTCTACTTTGAAACACATGGGGTCACCATGAGTTGGAATCAACTTGCCAACAACTGGTTTTTTGTTTTTTAATAGGGGAAATAATGCAATTTGAATGACAGCAGATTTCTCATGAGAAGCCATGGAGGCTAGAAGGAAGTGGCACAACATTTGTCAACTCAGAATTCTATATCCAGTGAAACTGTTCTTCAGGAGTGAAGGAGAAATCAAGACATTTTCAGATGAAGAAAATCTATGAGAATTTGTCACCACCAGACCTGTCCTAAAAGAATGACTAAAGGAAGTACTATAAACAGAAAGAAAATAATACACATTTTCACTTTCCTCTGGGATTTTCTGAATTATGTTTGATGGTTGAAGTAAAAATTGTAACACTATCTGATGTGGTTATAAATGTATGTAGAGGAGATATTTAAGACAGTTATAAATAGGGGCGTTAAAGAAAGGCAGTGTTTCTTTACTTCATTCAAAGTGGTAAAATAGCTCCAGTGACTGTGATAAAATTATACGTGTGTGTGTGTATATATATGCATGTATATATATATAATATATACAGTCAGCCCTGTGTATCCGTGGGTTCCACATCCATAACCAACTGTGGATCAAAAATATTCGAGGGAAAAAAGGACTTTTTTCTTATCATTGTTCCCTAAACAATACACTATAAAAACTATTTACATAGTATTTACATCATATTAGGTATTGTAAGTAATCTAGAGTGTAGGTTATATGCAAATACAGTGCCATTCTGTATAAAGGATTTGAGTTATCTACAGATTTTGGTATCCATGGGGGGTCCTAGAACCAATTCCCTGCAGATATTGTGGGACGACTGTAATACCTGGAGCAACCACTAAAAAAACTGTACAAATTGACACTCATAAACACTTTCCCCGTTGTTGTCGAGTTGATTCTGAATCATAGTGACCATATAGGACAGAGTAGAACTGCCGCATAGGGTTTCCAAGGCGTGGCTGGTGGATTTGAACTGCTGACCTTTTGGTTAGCAGCCAAATGCTTAACCACTCTGCCACCAGGGCTCCCTTAAACTCTTTAGATAAATGAAAATGGAGTTCTAAAAATGTTCAAGTAACCACAGGGAGGCAGGAAAAAGAAAAGAGAGAAACAAATAAAACCCAGAACAAACAGAAAACAAAAAATGAAATGACCTTACTGTATCAATAATTATATTAAATCAGGCAGTGTAAATACATCAGTTAAAAGACAGAGTTTGGTAGAGTGGATCATATGACTCAACTATATGCTGTCTACAAGAAATTCACTTCACATGTAATGATATTGCAGGTAAATGTGAAAGGGTGGAAAAGATTTATCATGCAGTCATTAATGAAAAGAAAGCAGAAGTGGCTATAGTTGTATGAGGTAAAGAAGACTTTAGAGCAGAAAAATTATCAGAGAAGAGAGAGACATTATATAATGATGAAAGGATCAATCCACCAAGAAGACATAGCACTGGAGAATTTTATCAAATGTTTAAAGAAGAATTGACACCAATTCTATACAATCACTTTTAGAAAACAGAAGGAGGGAGTACTTCTCCCAGTTCATTTTAAGAAGCTGCTATTACCCTGATGCCAGAAAATACAGTTCAATATCCTTCATAAATATGGTTGCAAAAATCTTTAACAAAATATTAGCATATAGAATTTGACAATAATGTAAAAGTAATTATATACACCATGACCAAGTGGGGTTTATACTAAGGATGCAAGGCTTGTTCAGTATTGGAAAATTAATGTAATGCACCATATTAACAGGCTAAACAGGCAAAATCACATGCTCATATCAATCAATGAAGAAAAAGAATTTGACCAAATTCATGCCCAGTCATAATAAAAACTTTCAGAAAAGTAGGAATAGAGGGGAACATCCTCTGCTTGATAAAGAGCATCTACAAAAAGCCTAAAGCTAACGTTATACTAACTGGTAAAAGATGTTCTCTCCCTAATATCGGTAACAAGGCAACATTGGTAACATCTGCTTTCACTACTCTTACTCAACTTAGTGTTGCAAGTTCTAGCTAGTGTAGTAATGCAAGCAAAGGAAGTAAAATGCATACAGATTGGAAAGGAAAAAATAAAACTTCTTATTTGCAGATGATACGATTGTTTACATAGAAAATCTCAAGGAATCTACAAATAAAAACCACTAGAATTAGTGAGCAAGTTCAGCAAGGTCACAGGATACAAGATAACAAAACCTATTGCCGTTGAAGTCGATTCGGACTCACAGCGACCCTATAGGACAGTAGGACTGCCCTATAGGGTTTCCAAGGAGCAGATTTGAACTGCTGACCTTTTGATTAGCAGCGGAGCTCTTAAACTCTGTGCCACCCAGGCTCCAGGATCCAAGATAAGCATGCAGAAATCAATTGTATTTCTGTATGCTAGTAATGAACACATAGAAATCAAAATAAAAAATACAGTACTATTTATAATCACTCAAAAAAAATCAAATACTTAGATATAAATCTAACAAAAAAATATAGAACTTGTATGCTAAAAGCTACAAAACACTGATGAAAAGTGTTTTGGAATCAGTCTGTCTGTTTGCAGGACTTACTATATAGCTGGAGCCCTGGTGTCACCGTGGTTAAGCACCAGTGGTTAAACAACCTTTTTTTTTTTAACAGATACTAAAATGTTCAGCTTATTATAGGCAAACTGTGACAATAGATTAGACAGTTTAGATAAAATGGACTAATTTTTTGAAAAACACAACTTCCTAAAACTAAACAGAAGAAATATAAGTATATATATTTCTATATCTACTAAATAAATAGAATCCATAATTAAAAGCCTTACCACAAAGAAAACCCCAGTCCCAGAGGGCTTTACTGCAGAATTCTTCACTTTAAGGGAGAAATAATACCAATTATCCTAGAAACTTTTAAGAGAACAAAAAATAGAAGGAACACCACCAAGCTCACATAAACTGCCCAAGAAGAGAAGGTAGTAAAGGGTCTCTGACAACCTGGAAGAGGGCAGGGCATGGCTAAAGGAACTGGCCCCTGGAGTCTAGAGAAAGGAATACCTCATCCTTTCTACCAGCCTCCCATGAGAAATGTCCCCAGGATGCAGGCAGAAGGGTCCCAGAGATGAAGGTCTCCAGTTTTGCCCCAGGCCTGCCAACCAGTCCTGTGAGCCTGTGAATGCCCAGAACCTCAGCATGAGTTGTTTGCTTGTTAGTGAGCTTGCACCACCTTCTGTGCTTAGTGAGTCATCCAGGCCATTCTTGGGTGATGCTGGTATGCACAACCTCTCCTTGCATCTAGTGGGCTAGTTTAATCCCTGGGAGTGGCTGGGTAGGTCTCCTGAAGTAGGCATGTTGTAACAATGCTTCCTTTTTCTGTCAAGAGAGGGTGGAATCCAAGTTGTCTGGAATAGACTCAGCCCGGAAATAATGCTGGGGTGAACCTCAACTTCTGGAGTGAGGCAGCTTCAACCTTTAACCGTTAAGTTGTGTCGTCTTTGCCTATGGCTGGCTGAGCATCCAAAGCATACTCCACGAGAGGCACTTCAAATTTCACTGGAGCACAGCCCCTTCTGTTGTAGAGTACAGTGGTTTTCTTCTTTTAAACGCATGTCAGAACTCAGCTGTGACAAATAAGCACATGAAAAAATGTTCAACATCATTAACTATTAGGGAAATGCAAATTAAAACTACATGATATATCACTACATAGCTATCAGAATGTAAATAAAAAATATTGACAACACCAAATACTGGTGAGGTTGTGGAAAAACTGCATTGCTCCTGTAGTGTTGGTGGAAATGTAAAATGATATAGCTACTTTGGAAAACACTTTAGAAGTTTTTTTTAAAAATATGAAATATACAACTGCCATATGACCTAATAATTGCGCCCTTGAGTATTTATTTCAGAGAAATGGAATAAATGTTCATGACAACCTTTATTTGAAATATCTGAAAACAGAAAACACCCTAGATATCCTTTAATGGGTAAATATACTTTTGGTACATCCATACCAGAAATACTACTCAGCAATAAAGAGGAATGAACTATTGATACATGCAACAACTTGGATGAATCTCCAGAGATTTATACTGAGTGAAAAAGCCAGCTCCGCAATATGTGATTCCATTCATATAACATTCTTAAAATGACAGAATTAAAGAAATAAAGCACAGATTAATCCCAAGGGTAAAGGAACTGGGGTTGGGGAGGTAGGGAGAGAGATGAGAGGGAAGTAGGTGGGACTATAAAAGTACAACAAGAGGAATTCTTACGGCTTTGGAATTGTTCTGTATCTTTACTGTATCAGTATCCTAATTGAGATATTATACTATAGTTTTATATGATAGTCCCATTGGGGGAAACTAGGTAAATGGTACATGGGATCTCTGTATTATTTCTTATAACTACATGTGAATTTGTAATTATCTTAAAATAAAAAAGTGTAGTTAAAATATTAAAAAGTTATAAATCAGGGTGACAAAGTCTAAATAAAATGTTTTATCCTCCTTAGACAAATGTATTTTCATAATGCCCTTCAAGGCCAAGTTTGAATTTAGAATCCTCAGACACCTTTGAGTTTCACACTAGAACATGGTAGTGTAGGGAAAGCTGGCCTCTGGCACCCAGCCTGCAGCCTGCTCCCCTTCTTCTATCCCCTGGCTCCATCCTGCACTGCAAGGGATGTTCTGTGAATACATGTGAACACCCTGGACCACATGTCCAAGCTCCATCCAACTACCTTCAATAAACAACTGTCCTTCAGGCATAGGACTGTGCAAAATATAATTAAATAAAATTTAAAAAATGGAATTTTATAATAATGCTTAGCCCTTTGGGAAAAGAAAACCGTCTTACTTTTCACCTTTAGTATATTTGACTTTCTATACTTAGTTGTGTTGTGAGGTGCCGTCAATTCTGACTTATAGCGACCCAATAGGACTGAGTAGAACAGTGTTTCCAAGAAGCAGGCGGTGGATTTGAACTTCTGACCTTTTGGTTAGCAGCCAAGCTCTTAACCACTACAGTAGAGCTACATTATATATGAAAATAGGAGAATGCCTGAATATACAAGTAAGGGGTCAGCAGACATATAAGGGAACCAACACATGAAGATGCTGTGAGCTTAGGGAAATATTTGGAAATGAATTCTGCTTTTTGTTTATCCCAGATTTTAAGATACCCATTGCTCAGAGTATCATTTTGACTTATGGATGTTTTCCTATGATTTTACTGTTAAGTCTTCATATTTTACCACCCAAATTTGATTTTATCTCTTTATTTTCTCATTTTTGTTTACTGGAACTGTTTCCTATAGATACATAAACTATGTGGAGTTAGCTTCAGTTTGAAAAATGATGCTTAAATACATGAAATTATGTAGTGGATTTAGAAAGTAAAGTATAAGGTAATATCATGTTAAGAGTTCAGACATTGTTTACTTCTCATTTTAAAGGACCTTATTATACTCTTTATTGTCTTCATGTAATGGATATCCTGTAAGTGCTTTATTTACCTAGCTGTCATTTTTTTCTTCAGATGTTCAGAAAATCATTGGTAAAGATGTTTGAAGATAAAGAGTTGGATTGCATATTTTTAGAAACTAATGTGAACATGAAGAAACAATATCATATGGTTTATGAGTGCATTCCTCTCCCAAAGGAAGTGGGTGATATGGCTCCTATCTATTTTAAGGTATTTAAATATGGTCTTTACATGCATATTTATTTTTTGCTACAGTTCTGTTTTATGAATATGGTTGTCTTGATTCATGTATTTTCCTCCCATATACTTATATCAAATTTTGTGTTATATAAAGAAGTAAAGCACATACACGAAAATTCTGCTGTATCAATTTCTGTAGAAAGAAATTTCAGATTTTGATTTTACAAGTATGAATGTGCTATCAATTGGTAAATTATAATTTCTATTTTATTTTCTCATGTGAAATCAGGGTTTTACCTTGAATTACTTTCAAGTGAATTGTAGTCATAACTGTAGAAAACTCATTATTGAACTACACTGGAGTCAAACATAGTAACATACAGATAGTACAAATTATAATTGCTGAAATAACTTATTGCATAAATTTTACTATTTTATACCTCATGATACCATTTGTAAAAGTAAAACAAATTTCTAACCTTGATATACATTTTTGGACATGGAATAAATAGTGTGTATTTGTTGTTGACCTGAATACAATATAAAGGAATTTATGGACTAATACAAGTGCATAAATATAGAACCATATATGAAATATTAACATATGCAAAGAAAAAGCAATGTAATATTTTGTGAATGGTGAATGAAGACTTCTGAGGATTAAACATTTGGACAATATAGGGTGGTAAGATTTATTATTCTGGACTATAAATTCTAATAAAAAGAATTATAAAACCTATTCAGGTTAAGGAAATCTTTAAAAACAATCTGATTATTTGATTTGAAGAATTACACTATTAAAGTGTGAGAGAATAAGCCAGATAATCCCAAAGACCCATTCCAGTCATATATTAAACTTAATTGAGAAAGAGATTATACTTTTCCAGTGAAATGGAGTCTTAGATGATCGTGACTAGAGGCATTTGAGGTACAGGGACCCACAGATAGCAGCCAGTGTTGCTGTTGTAGGGTGACAGAAATGTCATCTCTTAACACAATGGTGTATGACTTTTCTCCTTTACACTGAACTTTTATATGATCATTAAAGATGCTGCATTTATTTGATTTGGCTTCAATTTTGTATTGACTGTTCCACATGATAATGTCAAATCAAGCAGCCCAAGCCAAGCAGTATATCTGGTGTATTTAAATTGAACTTATTTGAATGTTAATTTTCTCTCTAAAATTAGTTTAATTAGTAACAATATTGTACAATAATGAGATTATTTTATATTCATCATCCTGCTTTTTCTTTCTATTAAATATTTCTTTATCATAAATAATAGTCATACTGCTGAGCCTAGAAAGTCTTAGAATTCCATTTCTATGTATTTTTCTCCCTGCATTTTTGCATTTTTACTTCTTTGCTATATGGGCAGAAATAGTTCAAGTTTTTTGTTGCCAGAAAGCATATAAATTACTCTTTTGATATTTGGAAGCAGAGCAATAAAACTAAATGAATTTGAGTAGATTTCTATGAATGCAGTAGGGAATTTGTGAACTTTTATGTTTACAAATTATGCTCAATATTAAAATGCTAGGTCTTATTAAGGATTGTTTTTGTCATGTAAAGCTGAGCTGAAGTTAGTATGAGTTAAGAATGAGTAAAAGAATATTGTCTTTACTGAAGATAGGATTGTTAAAAGTCAAGAAGTTCCAGTTTCAAATAATGACCTACCATGTGTAATGTACTCTAATTAATTCACTATGAGACTTTATTTTTAAACTCTCTTTGTATTTGCTTATATATTATATTTTTATTTAACAAATGGGTATTTTATAGAAAGCCATAATGGAATCTGATGAGGAGTGGTCCATGAACAAGAAGTTGATTGATCTCTCTTCAAAAGATATCAGAAAGTCTGTAAGTATCATTTTTTCCCCTAATATAAGAAAATGGTGTTCAGAATCTTCATTAATTTCCACATCTCAGTTGAGAAAGAGACCATTTGGATGAGTGACCAAAGGCAAAGTAACTGATTCTACAAATAAAGATTATTTTCATCCTTCTTGGTCTAGAAAATGCTTGTTTGTTTGTAGAGGCTTTCTATTTTTTTATCCAAATGAATGTTTTCTCCTGACCTTCCAGCCCTCTGCTATGTATTATTGGCTATGATAACCATTAGAATCTGCCATGAGAGGCCCTTTCATGGGCTTCTCAGGTCCTGTGGGAAAAATGGTGAGAGGGTCCTTCATGGTACTGGGATAATAATGAGAGGAAATTTTTCCTTGAGGCTCCATTTTGAATTTGGAACTCATTTTCTTTTCCCTATACAAAAGTTCTCTGTTATATTCCTATAAAACAGTAGTTGAGTTAGATCATGGGTTCATTATTCATTTGGAGACTTGTCTAACCATGTTTTATAGTTTAATCTTAATTTGCAGGTCAACTTTTGGATGTAAGTTATATGTAAGTTGAGTACTTTTGTAATGAACTCTTTTCTAGAAATATGAATTAAATGGAGTAGAGATTTAATAGATGTTTGAAATCTTTCTCTTCCTATTCAAAAAGCAATTTATTCTACAGCTATGTGTCAAGAGTCTACTATTTAGCAGCACTCTTCTAGATGCTTTTTATACATAGTTAACAAAACAGAGCGGATCCCTGCCTTTATGGAGTTTATATTTCAGTGCAGGGGTTGGCAACTACAATCTATAGGCCAAATCTGCCTGCGGCCTGTTTTTGTAAACAAAGTTTTATTGGAACACAGCCTCACTCATTTGTTCATATATTGTCTGTGGCTGCTTTCTTGCTGCAAGGGCAGAGTTGAGTAGTCCAACTGAGACAGTATGATCCGCAAAGCCTAAAATAGTTTGCTATCTATATCTTTACAGAAAAAGTTTACCTATCCTTGTTCCAGTAGAAGAGTCCTAGTGGCGCAGTGGTTAAGCACTTGGCTGCTAACCAAAAGGTTGGTGGTTCGAACCCACCAGCCACTCCAAGGGAGAAAGATGTGGCAGTCTGCTTCTGTAAAGATTGCAGCCTTGGAAACCGTTATGGGGCAGTTCTGTTCTGTCCTATAGGGTTGCTATGAGTTGGGATTGACTTGACGGCAAGGGATTTGGTTTTATTTGGTTCTGTTCTAGTATATGTCACTAAAATATTTCTCCCCCATTTCTTTTGTAAAGCCATTCTCCTGATACGTGTGACTGATAGAATTCCTTATTAAACTTAATATATCCCAGTCAGCATATTAAAATTTCAATGCATTGTTGAAGATACACAGTTTTAATTCAGAGGTAAAACATTGTCTACAGTGTTTTTTCTCTTTCTGTGCTGGTCAATTGAGCCAGACAACATATTAAAGCACGAAACTGTAAATGTCCTATATACTTTGGAACCTTATGAACCTATAGATGGAATCATAATTTATATACACTTTTTTGCCTGAGATTTTCACTTATCCCATGCTAATAAATATTCTTTGAGAACATGATTGTAATGGCAGTTAATAGTTCAGAATAAGAATTTATAGAGAAATGTATTATTACCCATTTGCTGTACTGTGTGTGCATTATTCTTACCAGTGAACCATGTAGTACCTATTGTTTGTTTTCTAAGACTTGGATAAATACCTGAATTGAGTAGCCAGGAGGTCTTAATAATATTACAAATTAACCAATAAAAAACAGGTACTGATCCTTGTAAGAATGGTGATCGTATATTCAATTTTAAAGTGTTCCAAAGATAACCTTTACTAAGTTTTATATCTGAGGCCATTTGAGAGTCACAGTAGAGGGGAATGAGCCAGATGACATCTTGAGGTCCCTTTTAGCACTAGGATTCTATAATTATGTGAATGGAATTGTGAAGAGAATTTGAGCATAAGAATAATTCCAAAGGAGGTCACTTTTTAGGTTAGCAAGCTTTCTAGTGTCTTTTTAAAATTATAAAAGTGTTTCAGAGCTAGAAATGAAGCACTGTTAAGCTTTTGACATTGTTTTTACTTCTGAAAGAATCTCATTACACTTTTTTTTAAAGCCCTGTGTCCTTGCTAGTTTCATAAGGTATTTTGCCTACTTCATTGGAGGCAGGGTGATTTTTTTTTTTTTTCCCACTGAGTAGATTCTTGACTTATAATAGTGTTTCATATATTTGTAATTCATTTCTATTCATTGTTGAATTTATATTTTTATTTTATTTGAGAGTATAAGCTTGCCTTCTTTTGCCCATTTTGTTTACTTTTTCTGGATCTTTTGAATATTCTGCAGCATAGTATGAAGTCCGTGGAAATAGATTAGTAAACAAATCTGAATGTTCATTGGAGAGGAGTTGCATAATATTAAACAACTCGTCATGAAAAGTGGTCATTTTTCACAAGGCTGTTTCATTATGATTTAATGAGAATTCCTGAACTTTTAAAATTTGATTTTTTAGTTTAATTTTGTGGTAACTATAGTTAAATTGACTAGATAGCATCGGGTTTGATTTTTGGTTATAGCAATTGAGAAAGCATATGACATACTTAGGAACTGAGTTTTATTTTTTAAAAAAGAAAATCCGTATCAAGGGAAAATTCAGATTTACGTAGAGATCCTCTGTTACGGATTGAATTGTGTCCTCCAAAAATACGTTTTATAAATCCTAAACCCTACACCTGTAGTTACAATCCTATTTGGGAATGGGTTTTCTTTGTTATGTTAATGAGACAGTATTAGTGTAGGGTGTGTCTTAAGTCAGTCTCTTTTGAGACAAAAGAATTTAAACAAGCAAGTGAGCAAGCAAAGATGGGGGATAAGAGATGCCAAGCCACATGAAGATCTTCCAGGAGCAAAAGCTCAGAAGAGGCAAGGACCTTCCTCCAGAACCGACAGAGAGAGAGAGCTGTCCCCTAGAGCCGGCACCCTGAATTTGGACTTCTAGCCTCCTAAACTGTGAGAAGAGAAATTTCTGTTTGTTAAAGCTACTACCCATTTGTAGTATTTCTGTTATAGCAGCACTAGATAACTAAGATCCATACCTTCAAACCCAAGGACAATAATAGGGAATATTAAAAGAGAAAAATTCAGACAGTAGTGCTTTTATATTGTAAATAAGATTTTTTGCAGTAGTTCTGTCAGTACCTTTAGACGTGGTGCCACAATTCCAGTTCATTTCCCTCTGGCTGGTCAAGGCGGGAAAAGGAAAGTACTACATGTACAAACACTTTGATACCAGAGTCTTTGCGATGCCTGCCGCTAACAACCCTCCTAGCAGGACAGCAGGGTGTATCTTTTGCAGCCTGCAAAGAGATTAACAGAGGTGAGGCCTGTGGCAGCAGCTGTTATTTGTGTAACAGTAGTTGTGTGTTCATTGTACCATCTTGGCAAATATGCCACAGGTTGTTGAGCCTTCGTATATATATTAGGTTCCTATTGCTGCTGTAACAAATGTAAAAAAACACAAATTTATTAATGTTTTGGAGGTCAGAAGTCTGAAATGGGTTTCACTGTGCTAAAATCAAGATGTTGGCAGGCCTAGATCCTAGAGGGTCTGGGGGAATCTGTTCCCTTGCCTTATCCAGCTTCTAGAAGCCTCCTACATTCCTTGATTTGTGGTGCCTTCCTCCATCTTTAAAGCCAGCAATGTGGTATCCTCCAATATCTCTCTGGCCCTGATCCTCCTGTCTCTTTCTTACAGGGACCTTTTGATTACATTGGGCCCACCTGGATAATCCAGGATAATCACCCCATTTTAAGATCCTTAACTTTAATCACATCTGCCAAGTACCTTTTACCATGTAAAGTAACATACCTGTGGCAGTTAGGGGACAGGGCATTGCCATCTGGAGGTGGGATCATTCTGCCTACCACAGTGTAGTACCAAGAGAAAGCGTGGGCACTGTCAGCAAAAATTTCTCAAGTTATCTCTCGTAGTACTGTCTGTTAGTCGATGTAGTTCTATAACATCTTTTGGGGCATTCAGATTCATGCTTCACACATGGTAATCTACTTCAGGTGGCAAAGGGGTTCTGATGGAGCCTTCCATCTTTTTTTTCTCTGACCACCAGGTTTGCATAAAGCACTCTTGTATAGGAGACAAAAATGAAAGTAAGGTTTGAATAATTTCTGTGTGCCAAGAATTGGGCTAGGAACTTTACATGCATTGTTCTATTTGATCCTCACAGCAAACTTCTGAGCTCCTCATATTTCTCATGAGACCAAGAGATATTAAATGACTTGCCAGAGATTACACAGTTCTAAGACTCAGAGCTGTGATGAGAGTCTTGTCTCTTTTTTACTTTATTTTTTCCTAATTGTCAAGGTTATACATGTTGGAATAAAGAAATATATAAAGCAAAAAAATAATTACCTACTTCTCTGCATTTTATATTATGTACAGTTTTATAAACTGACTTTTTTCCTTATACATTTCCTATATCATGAAGAACTCTTTATAAGCCCTAATTTTAATTTCTTTATAACACTTCAAGATGACCATTCTCTTTCCACCATACCACACTATGCCTTTCCATGTCCTGCCTTCTTGGGGAGACAATATAGAATATATATCATTAAGTAGAAGTCTGTGATTTAGTGCCAAAATAAGTAAATGCTGACTCATGAGAGGATTAGAGAGATGTTCCTATCCATTGACCCACTTGAATAATTTCTAGTGAAAAAGATAGGACTTGAAGGAAAAACTCGCAAGGACACAAGATCTATTTAACTGATAGAGATAGCAGGAAATTATGGCCTTTCTAGTCAAGATATAGTTTAAAATACTTCGTGTTTGTGTGTGTGTGTGTGTCTAGAGAGAGAGAATGGGAGAGGGCAGGGAGGGAGGGAGGGAGTGAAAGATAATAGATAATCCTGGAGATATTAATGAGGTTGGTAAACTAAGTATTGCTCTACCCATCTCGCCAGTTTAAAAAAAAAAATCTATGGTTGTTCTGGTTTAGTTTATCTTTGAAAAATCATAGTAAAGTCTCAGGGATATTGTAAACAAAGCTCTAAGTATGTGGCCAGACCCCTCTTCCTGTTCTGCAATGTAAAATATAAGAAAGCATATCCTCGTTCTCTGTGCAACATAAGTTTTGAAAAATATTCTGCTGTTATATAAAAATTACAGGTGCCTTTTGTTTTCCTGCTTTCCCTCAGGACAAGAAAGTAATTGGTTTTATTATAATTGCTAGATATTATGAAGAGCTGTCAGGCTGAAAGGCTGCCAAAATGAAATGTTTTGCTTAGAAAGTTAAGTCATTATTTAAGTATCTCTAGAATTGGAAATTCATTGTATACTTTTATCTTGGGGGATACTATTATAGTTAGAGAGCAAGAGGAGGGATTAAGTATAATTTTCTGAGCTGATTCCATATTTCATGTGTGATCTTTCTGTTTATTTAGGTACCTAGAGGCTTACCTTATTTCTCTGTGGATTTTGGCCTCCAAGGAGGGTTTGCCCATGTCATTGAAGATCAACACAAATTCCCTCATTACTTTGGGAAGGTATGTTCACAATTTGATAAAATTCCAGTGTTTAGTAATTTAATATCCCTTTTCTTTCGAAAGGAAGTCAAAACTTCGGGCGCAATTTGCAGTGAGGTTGGTGAACACTGCTGCATTCAGTTTGTAGAAGGGGAACCTAGAAACTATTAGTAAAAATGATTCAAAATATTTATAACAGAGTCGGGAATGTTACTTTGGAACCAAATACTTGTTAACAGTGTCAGCAGTTACTCTGATGTTTTCCTTTGAAGTCAGCCAGCTGAGAATGATGATAATTGCTAATACGTAATAAGGGTCTACAATGTTCCAGGTACTGTTCTAAGCACTCATTTAATGGTCACAGTAACTCTATTATGTAGGTATTGTTTTTGCCTTCATTTTATAGATGAAGAAACTGAGCTACAGAGAGGTTATATAATTTGCTCAGGATCATGGCGCTAATAAGTGACAGAGTTGGGATACATATAGTCATGGTGGTATTAAGAGAACAAATGATCTCACCTCTTCATTTATAGTTAAACAAAATAAGTCCCAGAGGAATATATGACTCATTTCACACAGATAGTTTCTGGGCAGACATTAGAGTCTACAGCTTATTATAGTTGTCAGGTTTTTTTCCATTACTACTGATTGCCTTCTGGGAGTTTAGTCCTTAAATTAAAGGTCTGTGGAAGTATCTGGAAATTGTATACATTAGTATCAAGGATTGTAATGAGATTAATGCAGCATCTGAAGCAGTTAGAAGAAGTCTGGGCAATAAAAGATTTAGAAACGATCTTTAAACTAGTATAGCTCAAGCCTTTCTGCTTATTTTATGGCTATGTAGCTAGTTTCTCTAAGTAAGAGGGGCCTTGATGAACTCTGCTTAGGGTGCTCCCTTCCGCTCTCCCCTCTCTCCCATTTTAATCTCCTGTATAGGAGCCTCTTCTACAAATGAATGAGAATGTGTCAAAAGGAATTTCAACTCCAGAGGTTTGGATTGAAAACTTTTTATGCTGTTGTCCTTAATGGGTTAACCAGAAATCCAGAATCACATGCATCTTTGAATTGTTGAGATATATTACAGAAACTTGTTTGAGACATTTTTAGAATGTTTTTTTCAAGAGTTAACTATAAAGAAATTTATTTTCACTGCTCTCAAACATCTTATTGTTATTCAGTAGGTTTTATAACTGAAGGCTCTATGACTCTGGACTTATTTTAAAGTAAATTTGATTCTGGTGAAAAGGAAGTAAAGTTTTTTGTTTTTGTTTTTTTTTTAACTTGTATAAATTTCATTGGAGGAGCCCTGGTGGTGCAGTGGTTAAGTGCTTGGCTGCTTAGTGAAAGGTTGGCGGTTCGAACCCACCAGCCACTCCACGGGAGAACGATGTGGCAGTCTGCTTCCATAAAGATTACAGCCTTGGAAACCCTATGCGGTAGTTCTGCTCTGTCCATGAGGTCGCTCTGACTCAGAATTGATGCAACAGCACACAACAACAACAAATTTAATTGGGAAACTGATCCCCTTTCAAATATTATGCATATATTATGGTTTATATGATCCTATTTTAAGATTAGGAGGAAAATTTCCCCAGTTAGTGTTGCTTCACTGATCCATTTTCCCCAACCCTTGCTTTTCAAGAGATAGCCTGTGGATCCAAGAACTCTCTTCAGCCTACTGCCTAAGCAGTTGCTTGGAGAACAAGAAGAGATTATTAGGGTGGTCTCTTTCCATTAACAGCTGCTTGAGTAACAGAACAAGAAACAATCCTATAGGATGTACATAATATAAAACTTGATGTTTTATAGAGGCAGTTTCAGGTCAACTTATTAGCTAGGCTTTCTTAAACTGCATTGCTTACTTGGACTGATGCTGAGAAACTCTTGCACTTTACCTAAATTTGCCCATTTGTTTTGATGTCTTCTTCTGTCTCTTTCGGTCCCTTTGTTTCCTCTATTTCCCTTTCCAAATAATAGGAGGCTCCCTTTTCCGTGATGCTTTTCCTGATTCACCCAACAAATGGAATCTTTTTTTCTTAATTCTTCAAAGCAAATTCTTTATCTGCTTTGACACTTACTTATTCTGTTTTATAAGACAGACCTTTGCATAGCTGGATTATTGTTCTGGCTCCCACCAAAATTCCAGATTTTATTAAGAGATCTCTAAAGGCAAACAGATGTATGTCAATTATCTTTGTATCCCCTACAATATTTGGTATTTACCTTGTGCATAGTAGGCTCCTATGGTACATTTGTTGAGTTAAGAAGAACCTACATCTTAAAAAGATTATGTGATTTGTGCAAGGTCTCACCTCACAGCCCAGTAGAGATTCAATATGCAGAATCCAACCTTTAGTCCCATGTTTTCCTATATTACTACATCCCTCACCCCTAAGCATTTCAAGTCTTCCTGATTATCTTTCTGTACATGGATACTCACATGCATTAATTTGATGAGTTTTTGTAGCTAGCAACATAGGAGGAAGATCATGAAGGAAATAATCCAGAATAGTAAGCAGACAATCAAAAAGTCATTCCTTTCAGGGTTTAGAAATATGACTTTTTAAATGAAGGGAATTTATAATTTTTAATTCTAGGTTTACTTACATTAGTATTAAAATGTGATTTTTATTTCCTGAAAAAAGATCTCCAGCTAATAGTAGAAGAAACTGGCTTATATATATAAATACACAGGGTAGCAGAGAAAACATTAGCCTGAGATTCAACTGCAGTTGAGCAACTAAGTTAATAATTGCTACGTGTTGATTAACTTTTTCTCCAAACTGTTTACCAGAGCTGTTAATAAGAACCAAATTAAATAAATTTTACTTGTCTTCCTCCCCTTTGCCTACTGTCTGGTAGATGTGCTAACAAGTAGCAAAATAGATAAATGGCTTTGCAGGAGACAGAGCCAGTACTCGTAGAGTCACAGGGTTTGCATAGTTAGAGCTAATTCAGAACAAGATTTTTTAAAACTTGAAACTAATATTTATGCATTTAATATATTTAGTTGCAGAATAAACAGACATAGTCTCATTCTTTTTTTTTTTTTTTTTTTCAGTATTATTTATACATACATGGTTTGTGTTTTTCTCATTCTTTAAAAGGAAATCATTGGTGGGATGCTGGACATAGAACCAAGACTTTGGAGGAAAGGAATCCGAGAAAGCTTTGAGGATCAGAGGAAGAAAGCACTACAGTTTGCTCAGTGGTGGAAACCATATGACTTCACCAAAAGTAAAAAATGTTGAGGCTTATCCTTCTTTTTTATGTCCTTTTCAGATCCCTTTCAGTTTTATTTCTGTCACATCTAACTAAACAACTGGCTGGCAGATCATAGGGAAAAGAGCCATGGCAGCAGATGGCTCTGGGTCACTGGCAAGCAATCATCATTGGATTGTGTGGTTTCTTCCCCCACTACTCCTGGGAACTTCATTTCAGTGACCAGAGAGTAAGACCAGATGTATTGGATGGCCCGCTCACATTCCTGTCCACCTGTTCAGTTAATTACAGAAAAGGGCTTCTCTGAAGAGAGATTTGGGAAGCATAGGAAAGCAGTGGTTCAAAGGGAAATGGGTCTGCTCCAGTGTTGTTAAGTCTATTGACTGTCTTCTTTTGTATTTTTTAGAATAAGTCTTGGCATATTCAGTAGTAATTGAAAGTTCGTTTCATAGGATTTTATAGAAGAGCTCTTAATTTTTAACTAGAAGCATATAATATCACTGCTGTTCTTTTTGTTAAAGAAAAGAGAATGTCCCCAAAGTAATAAAGAATCAAATGATGGTGAAAATATAACTCATATCCACAACTTGAGTTTGTTTTTATTTCTGGATTTTCTGTTAAATTGTGTCCACTATTATTTGTGTCTTTGAATTTTGGTGATTTTAAAAGTGCGTGTTAAACATATAACAGAATTTATAGATCTGCATTTGTATGAGAATTAAAATTTTTATCCAAATCATTATTTTTCATTTGTATTGATTACTATAATATCTTAAGTGATGAGAACATTCCAAATGTCAGGAGAACATTCTGTTGTGCCACTTCATTGAAGATAGTTGATTTTTATTTGTTCTTACATTTGGTATCAAGATAAAACCATATGCTTACCAAATATGTCCATGATGTGAAGGTGAAGCCGCTCCTGCTTTTTTTAATGGAAAGATCTTTTTTTAATAACCTTCTTTCAAAGATGTTGGTTTTTTGGAAGCTGAACCTTGGCATTTTGTCATAAAATGTTGAATACCTATACTCAGTAGTGATGCATCCTCCAGAGTAACTCACACACTACACAGTTATTTTTAATATCAGCATCTCATTATATCCTCAGTGTGTTAGAGAAATATTTATGTTCTATCTGTGGCTTTTTTAATTTCACGTATAAATTGAAGCTTAATGGTTTTAATATTTTGAAATTGCATTTGAGTATATTTATCAAATAGAAGCTTGAGAACATTGTATTGCTGTTTTCAAACTCTCTTGGCTTTGCTACAAAGTCTCAAAGGAACCTCTAATAGTCATTCATTCCATCAGTGAGTTTGTTTTGAAGAACACTGTGTTATGTGTTGGTGATGCAAAGATAAAAAGTACTTCCCCTGCCTTAAATTATTTTACAGTTTAGTAGACAAAGTGACATGTACATAAATAATTATACCACAGTATGATAAATTCTAAACGGAGATATACACCCAAATGTATTGGAGTACAGTGCTAAAGGATTATTTCCCACTTCCCCTCGCTTCGTTCTCAGCTGTTAACTTTGTTTCCTTTTACTGAGAAAATAGAAGCAAACAAAAGAGAATTTCCACCACATCTGTCTACCTGTATTTGCACCCACATACTCTACTTTTCCTCTTGTTAACTGTGGATTAATTATTTGGTTGTTCTTATCTAAGGCCAGTCCACTCATTTATATGCTAGGTCTTATCCTTTCTCACCTATTAAATTGTCCCCACTCTCTCTGTGTTTAAATTAGATTTTTCCTCTCTACAGGATCATTCCTGTTAGCATTAAAAAAAAAAAAAAAATCTGTAAGATATCTTGTCTTTCAAACAACAAATGTTGGCATCACATCCCTTGTAGCCACTTACCCAGTTTACAGAAAAACTCATAAAAAAATAAGTCTATTGCTTCTCCTCTCGTTCTCCTCCTATTTTCAGTACAGTTAGCCTTCATCCTCAGCATACTCTTCCTCTCAGCATCATTGATATACTTGATCACTTCCCCTTCTTGAAACACTTTCCTCACTTTGCTTCTAGAACACTTCTTATTTATCCTTCCTTACTGGCCACATTTTCTGTCTCCTTTTCTGGTTCCTCTTCATCTACTCAGCATCTAAATGTTGAAATATCTATTCTGAAACCTCATCTCTGCTCACTTCCAAGGTAATCACTACATTAAAATAATCTTAATTACCATTTATGATCTGGTTCACTTATTCAACAAATATTTGAGTGTCTACTATGTCCCAGGCACTATACCGTGTGCATATGATGCATTAGTGAATAATAATAAAATCTCTGTCTTTGAGGAGCTTATGTTGTCTCAGGGAAAGAAAGACAATAAATATTAGACAAAATAGAGAATGTCAGAAGGCAATAAGTATTATGGAAAAAGGAAAATTAGATCAAGGAGGATGTTTCCCAAATTTTATCTTCACTCTGGACCTCTTCTTTTAGCTCCAGACTCGTATATCCAAATACCAACTTGACGTCTCTACTTTGATATCTAATAGGCATCTGTAATGGGCATGCCCAAATCTGAACTCTGGATTTTCTTTCTGTTCCAGTTATTTATTGCTGCTTAACAAGTTACCCAAAATTAGTATCTTATAATAGTAGTCATTTTGTTACATTTCACAGTTTTGTAAGTGAGGAATTTGATCAGCGCTTAACTTTGTGAGTTATCTCTGTTCAATGATGTCTGAGGCCCCAGTGGAGTGGCTCAGATGTCTGGAGATGACTGGGGCCATGTGTCTAGGGCCTCTGTTCATCGTGTGGTGTATACTGGGTCTGGAATGTTCCAAATGGCTCCTTTGCTGACATGTCTGGGCACCTGGACTGGAATGATGGCTGGAAAGCTAGGAACTAACTAGTATCACTCTCTCCATGTATAGAAACTTCATAGTAGTCAGACTTGCCATGTGGCTTCTGACTTCCTCCAGAGTAACTACTTCAAAGGAGTGTTCCAAGAGGTAAGAGGTGGAAGCTGCTAATCTCCTAGGTCTTGGGCCCAGAGATTGGCACCACTTCATTTCTGCTGTATTGTGTTTGTCAAAGCTGTCACAGTCCACCTATATTCAAGAAGATAGGTCATAAACCTGTTGTGTCCTTATGTGAGTTCCTAGGACTGGTACCTGGAATACATTCTCTCAGAAATATTTGAGTGAATTATTAAATCTTACTGGCACCTTAGAAGATAACATGACAGTTTTCTAAGGCTTGCTTTGCCTCCTACCTGATTGAGGACTCTACCATTGGCATCAATCAGGAAGAACCTCAAATAGTTTTTTTTTTTTAATTGTACTTTAGATGAAGGTTTACAGAACAAGTAGTTTCTCATTAAACAGTACACATATTGTTTTATGACATTGGTTAACAACCCTATGACATGTCAACATTCCCCCTTCTCGATCTTGGGTTCCCTATTACCAGCTTTTCTGTCCTCTCCTGCCTTCTAATCTTTGTCCCTGAGCTGTTGTGCCCCATTAGTCTTGTTTTGTTTTATGAGGCTGTCTAATCTTTGGCTGAAGGGTGAACCTTGGGAGTAACTTCATTACAGAGCTAAAAGGATGTCCGGGGGCCATACTTTTGGGGTTTTCTCCAGCTGGGTCCAGGACCCTCTATTGTGATCCCTGTCAGAGCAGTCAGTGGTGGTAGCCAGGCATCATCTAGTTGTATTGGACTCAGTCTGGTGGAGGCCGTGGTAGTTGTGGTCCATCAGTCCTTTGGACTGATCTTTCCCTTGTATCTTGTTTTCTTCATTCTCCCTTGCTCCCGAGGGGGTGAGACCAGTGGAGTATCTTAGATGGTTGCTCACAGGCGTTTAAGACCCCAGACGCTACTCACCAAGGTAGAAAGTAGAACATTTTCTTTATAAACTATGTTATACCAATTGACCTAGATGTTCCCTGAGACCATGGTCCCCACAGCCCTCCACCCAGTAGTTCAGTCCTTCAGGGAGTTTGGATATGTCTATGGAGTTCCCATGACCTTTCCTCGTACAAGTTCTGCTGGCTTCCCCAGTATTGTGTACTGTCTTGCCCTTAACCAAAGTTATCACTTATCTATCAAATAGTATTATTGATCAGTGTGTTTTGGAAGTTTCTGCAGGTTACCCATCAATTTACTTTTCCCCATCAAAATAATTCTGTGTCTAGGAGCAAACACATAATTGAAGAAGATATCTCAGAACTAAGAGAGGAATTGCCAAAGGAAAGAAGCACTGAGATCAAGAAATATTTGATAAAATTCAGGCAATGTCCTCAAATGCCAGAAGGCACAGAAATGTCCCAAGGACCATTAATGTGATCTTTAAGAAACTTCTGCTGGTAGAACACAAGCACTGAACCCATTATTAGGCCAGTTAACCAGGATGTCCCACGAAACCATGACCCTAAACCTCAAAACCAAGGAACTCTAAATCCCATGAGGTTTTTGGTTTTACATAAGCAACTTTGGCAACTACTTTTGTTTTTTTTTTTGGTCATCGATGTAAAGATATCTATCACACAACTTTCGTCAATTCAACTTTTTACAGGTGTGCAACTTATTGACAGCAATTATAATAATCAGCTGTGCAACACTACTCTTAATCCATGTGATTTTTCTGTCACTGTTAACTCCTTCTTTCCCCCTCCCTCCTGTCCCTGGTAACCACTAATAAACTTTGTTCTCTGTACATTTGCCTTTTCTTGCCTTTTTATGTAAGTGAGGTCATACAGTATTTGTCCTTTTGTGATTGACTTACTTCTCTCAGCATAATGTCTTCAAGCTCCATCTGTAAAAAGCTTGCAAGCAGCCATCCAAGGCACAACAATTGATCTCTGTTCACCTGGAGCAACAGAGGAAGGCAGAGCATCGGGAACAGGAGGAGGATGTGGAATGTGTGGCTAATTGCCTCCTTTGCCATGAGACCAGAAGAACTGGATGGTACCCAGCTACCATTACGAACATTTTGATCAAAGATTCTGTAGAAGAATCCTGATGAAAAGGGGGAAAATGCAGAACAGAATGTTAAATTCTCATGGACTCCAGGCATTCTGGAGCCATGGAGGCTGAAAGAACCCCTGAAACTATTGCCCTGAGATAATCTTTAAACCTTAAACCAAAAATATCCCCTGAAGTCTTCTTAAAAACAAACAATAGTTTAACTTAACTAGTAAAAAATGTTAGCCTTGAGCATTATGCTCTTTTAAGAACTATATGGGATCAAAGTGGCAACAGCAACTCGAAAGATTAGATGGGAACCTTAAGGGGCAGTGAGTTTATGTTAAGGGAGGAGGAACAACTTAGAAAAGGAGGGTGAGAATGGTTGCACAACCCAATGTAGTCAATGTCGTTGAATTGTACATGTAGAAACTGTTGAACTGGTGCATATTTTGCTGTATATTTTCTCAACAACAAAAACAAAAACTTATGCTGGTATTCTTGTAGCTTTGGAGCAAATGTGACTGAAATGGGTGCATTAACTTTTTTAAAACAAACTGCTAATTCTTTGTGTAATTTAGCATAGTAGTGTTCTTTTTTTTATTGTAGTTTAGATGAAGTTTACATTTCAGATTAGTCTCCCATACAAAAATTTATATATACATTGTTATGTGACCCTAATTGCTCTCCCTATACTGTGAGCACACTCCTCCTTTCCACGCCTGATTTCCCACGTCCATTCAACCAGCTTCTAACCCTCTCTGCCTTCCCATCTCACATCTGGACAGAAGCTGCCCATTTAGTCTCTTGTATCTACTTGAGCTAAGAGGCACACTCCTCACGAGTATCACTTTATGTCCCACAGTCCAGTCCAATCCTTGTCTGAAGAGTTGGCCTCGGAAATTGTTTTAGTTCTGGGCTGATAGACAATCCAGGGGCCATGCTTTCTGGGGTACCTCCAGTCAGACCGTTAAGTCTGGTCTTCTTACTAGAATTTGAGTTCTGCACCTTACCTTTCTCCTGCTCCATCAGGACTCTCTATTGTGTTCCCTGTCAGGCTGGTCGTTGGTGGTAGCTGGACACCATCTAGTTCTTCTGTTCTCAGGTTGATGAAGTCTCTGGTATATGTGGCCCTTTCTGTGTCTTGGGCTAATACTTTCCTTGTGTCTTTGGTGTTCTTCATTCTTCTTTACTCCAGTGGTTGGGACCAATTGATGCATCTTAGAAGGCCGCTTGCAAGCTTTTAAGACCCCAGACACCACTCACCGAAGTAGGATGCAGAACATTTTCTTAATAAGCTTTGTTATGCCAATTGACATAGATGTCCCCTGAAATCATGGTCCCCAGATCTCTACCCTTGCTACTTTGTCCCTCAAAGTGTTTGATTGTATTCAGGAAACTTCTTAGCTTTGGTTTAGTCCAGTTATGCTGACTTCCCCTGTAGTATGTGCTGTCCTTCCTTTCATCTAAGAGAATAGTTGTCTACTATCTAGTTAGTGAACAACCCTCACCCTCCCTCCCCACCCTAGTAACCATCAAAGAATGTTGTCTTCTGTGTTTAAACCTTCTCTTGAGTTCTTATAATAGTGGTCTTATACAATATTTGTTCTTCTGTGACTGAATAAATTCACTCAGCATAATGACCTCTAGATTGCTCCATGTTACGTTTCACGGCTTCATCATTATTCTTTATTGTTGTGTAGTATTCCATTGTGTGGATATACCTAATTTGTTTATCCATTCGTCTGTTGATGGGCATCTATGTTGTTTCCATCTTTTTGCTATTGTGAACAGTGCTGCAGTGAACATGAGTGTATATATATCTGTTCGTGTGATGGCTCTTATTTCTCTAGGATATATTCCAGGGAGTGGGATAGCTGAATCGTATTCTATTTCTAGCTTTTTAAGGAAGCGCCAAATTGATTTCCAAAGTGGTTGTACCATTTTACATTCCCACTAACGGTGTATAAGTGTTCCGTTCGCTCCACAACCTCTCCAGCATTTATTATTTTGTGTTTTTTGGATTAATGCTAGCCTTGTTGGGGTGAGATGATACCTCATTGTAGTTTTGATCTGCCTTTCTCTAATGGCTAGTGATCGTGAGCATTTCTTGATGTGTCTGTTAGCCACCTGAATATCTTCTTTGGTGAAGTGCCTGTTCATATCATTTGCCCATTTTTTAATTAGGTTATTTGTCTTTTTGTTGTTGAGGTTTTTCAGTATCTTGTAGATTTTAGAGATTAGACACTGATCGGATTTGTCGTAGCCAAAATTTTTTTCCCAGTCTGTAGGTTGTCTTTTGACTCTTTTGGTGAAGTCTTTTGATGAACATAAGTGTTTGATTTTTAGAAGCTCCCAGTTATCTAGTCTCTCTTCTAGTGTTTGTACATTGTTACTTATGGTTTGTATTGTGTATATGCCATGTATTAGGGTTCCTAGCGTTGTCCCTATTTTTTCTTCCGTGATCTTTATCATTTTTTATTTTATATTTAAGTCTTTGGTCCATTTTGAGTTAGTTTTTGTGCATGGTGGGGGGTATAGGTCTTGTTTCAGTTTTTTGCAGATGGATATCCAGTTATGCCTGCAGCATTTGTTGAAGAGACTGTCTTTTCCCCAATTAATGGACTTTGGGGCTTTGTCAAGTATCAACTGCTTATAGGTGGATAAATTTGTGTGGATTCTCAATTCTGTTCCATTGGTCTATGTATGTGTTGTTGTACCAGTACCAGGCTGTTTTGACTACCGTGGTGGTATAATAGGTTCTAAAATCAGGTAGTGTGAGGCCTCCCGCTTTGTTCTTCTTCTTGAGTAATGAATGCATTACTTATTTGGGGCCTCTTCCCTTTCCATATGAAGTTGGTGATTTTTTTCTCCATCTCATTAAAAAATGCTGGTGGAATTTGGATTGGGATTACATTGTATCTGTAGAACACTTTGGGTAGAATTTTTCACAATGTTGAGTCTACCTATCCATGAACAAGGTATGTTTTTCCACTTACGTGAGTCTCTTTTGATTTCTTGCAGTAGTGTCTTGTAGTTTTCTTTGTATAGGTCTTTTACGTCCGGTTAGTTTTATTCCTATGTATTTTATCTTCTTGGAGGCTATTGTAAATGGTACTGATTTGGTGATTTCCTCTTCAAAGTTCTTTTTGTTGGTGTAGGGGAATCCAACTGATTTTTGTATGTTTATCTTGTATCCTGATACTTTGCTGAAATCTCCTATTAGTTCCAGTAGTTTTCTTGTAGATTCTTTGGGGTTTTCTGTGTATAAGAACATATTCTGCAAATAGAGATACTTTGACTTCTTCCCTACCGATTTATATGCCCTTTATTTCTTTTTCTAGCCTAATTGCTGTGGCTAGGACCTCCAGCACAATGTTGAATAAGAGTGGTGATAAAGGGCATCCTTGTCTGGTTCCCGTTCTCAAGGGGAATGCTTTCAAAGTCTCTCCATTTAGGATGATGTTGGCTGTTGGCTTTATATAAATGCCCTTGGTTATGTTGAGATTTCCCTTCTGTTCCTATTTTGTTGAGTGTTTTTATCATGAATGGGTGTTGGACTTTGTCAAATGCCTTTTCTGCATTGATTGATATGATCATGTGGTTCTTGTCTTTTGTTTTATTTCTGTAATGGATTATATTGATTGTTTTAGCATATTAGTGTTCTTATTAAGTATTAAACTTAGCACCAAGTTTAATATTAGACATAAAGCACTTAGGATTGTTTCTGCCCTAAAGTTAACCCAGTTAAGAACACTCTGTATAGGCATGCAGACATGAGCATTAGCCACTTTCTACAGCAAATATTGTGATGAATAGTTTATTACATAGCATTTTATAAAATGAGTTTATATTAGTAAACATCCCAGATTGTACACTTAAATTCAATATGTGTATATATAAAAATACTAGTATAGTAAACTAGAAAATGAATAGTTTCTCACAGACTAATGCCTACTTTATTATTCAGTAATTCTACGCAACAATATTGTTACTTAAGAGAAAATTATGCATATTTAAAATATTGATTCTGTTCCAATTTTATATACCCATTTTAAAATACATGTGTATATTTCCTTCATTTATCATTTTAATTTCAGTTTGTCACTGCATTTCTACCAACATGAAAAACATTGGAAAATAAAGAATTCAGTTGATTCCTTTCCGGAGGGAAAGTTTATTTGTTGTGAATGTGGTACTGGGAGCCACACTCTGCTTCCCTTTGTGGCTTTCTAGAAAACCTTTATTTTCTTATCCATTCTGTCTCAAGTAAAAATTTGAAGTAACAGTGTCTAAACTCAAGAGTATTGTATGGATTAATTAGTATAAGAATGTTCTTTCAAGATAAGCATCTTATATAGTTTATATAAAATCAGCTTTTGATTATATAAATAACACAATTGAGGAGTAAAACCTGCATACATATTGGTATGAGTAATTGGATTGGTCATAATTATAGATCGTTAGATTTCATATTATTTGCATTCTTACATTCTTAATCCTTTTAGCTCCTGTGCATTTTCATAGTTCTCCAGTTTTTCAAAGACTGAAAATAATGTTCTTGGGCATTTTAATACAATATTTCTAAATTTACATTAAAAAAAATTTGATCAAAGACCTGCCCTAATTAGTGAAAAGTCTAAATTTTCTAGACCTATTTAAAGAAATAAAATTTTATTATTTGAATGCAGTAACCAAAAACAGCTTCTAACAAAGTGTAGCAAAGACTGGCTGGACTGGCTAGAATTTTCTCTTCGTTCTGGGCAGATGGCTCAGCTACATTTCAAGGTTTCCTTTTTTAGTGGCCAGTTGATTGAGTTATAGGTAATGGAATGTGAGTGGAAGTCTTCCTAAATAAACCCTTCACACAATGCATGCTCTTTTCCCTTCTGTGCCTTGATGCAGAGAAGCATGGTGACCTTGGAAGCCATATGTTGAAGATATTGGAGCCACAAGATGGAAGGAGCCTAGGCCCCTGAGAGGAATATTTCCAGCCCAACAGTAACACCTATTTTAGGCTTTATGAGAGCAACAAATAAATTTCTGTAAGGTTAGAGCCATTATACATTTTTAAAATTTTGTTGTAGCATTAATGTGGCCTTGGCTAATATAGAAATTGGCACCTGGAAAAGTGGGAATTGTGGAACAAAACCTTTTAAGATATGTGGCACTGGCCTAACAGTTGGGTGGTAAAATTGAGTTAAATTAGCTCCATTAATAAAGATGCATTTAAAATTTCACAGCTAAGCCCAAATTTTGTATATATGGTCTTTCATAGCACAGAGAGAGGAGCAACCATACTTTTCAAGTGTAGCCTTCTGTATTTAATACTCAGGGTCTGCTAGTCCTTAGAACATAAAGGTAAGCAAAGCTCTGCTTCTGAATTTGCTTGTATTCTTTGCATTGAATATGAATTATTGTCTTTTAAGATATGTAGAGATCATATACGAGACCAGTTCATTCATTTGGTTAGTGTAGTTTTAATAATCAGTTCGTATTTGGCCATTGAGTTGCCTCTTCTGATAATGACTTACTGATGATTAAAGGAATCTGATAAAATAAATACTGTCATTAAAATGACAACTGTGAAAACAATTTTTAAATGTTGATATAGTGTTAAGTTAAAAAAGTGAAATGCTAAATTACATGTGAGTTATTTAAAGCTCTACTTTGCACACATGGGGTTGCCATGAGTCAGAATTGACTCCACTGCAGCCAACAACAGTAACAAGAACAACACTGATATAAAAAGGGACAACTTTTTTCAAGTAGAATTATGGATGACCTCAAACGGAACTTTAAATACACACACAATGTAAAAAGGAGAAATGAAAATCAGAGTAATAACACCTCAATGTTAGCCAAAGAGAACTGAGGTCAGTGTGCTGCTACTCTAGATTATGTAGCGTTCAGCTGGAACATGATTCAGTTTAGAAGTAGTAAAAGGAAAATCCTACTCTGTGTGTATGAAGGCTTTTGAATTGTGCTTTTTTTTTTTTGCTGATGTTTGTTTTGCTTGTAAGGGAGAAATTTTCAGAATCTCTATATTTTCGTGGGCATTTATATTTATTGTGGTCTCATTTGTTGTTTTTCCTGAAGAAATTCAAAATATAATGCAAAATGAGGGCTATGAAATCATTCTTAGAAAACGTCCCAATGACTGAATTTGGTTAAGCAAATGTGGTTTTCATCATTCTATTAATACGGTTTATTATATTAATTGATTTCTGTATGTTAAACCAGCCTCGCATTGCATTCTTGTGGTAAATCCCACTTTGTCGTGGTGTATAATCCTTTTTATATGTTCCTGCATTTGGTTATCTATTGTATTGTATTTTGAGGATTTTTACGTTTATGTTTGTGAGATATTGGTCTGTAGTTTTCTTGTTATGTCTTTGTGTAGTTTGGGTATCAGAATAACACTGGCCCCTTAGAACTGAGAAGTGTTGTCTCTTCTGTTTTTTAGAAGAGTTTGTGAAGAATTTGTCTCATTTCTTCTTCGGGTGGTAGAATTCAGTGGTGAAGCCATCTGGGCTTGGCCTTTCTTTGTAGGATTTTTTTATTTTTTTTAACTATTTCAGCCTCTTTCTTTATAATAGGTGTATTCAGATTTTCTTTTTCTTCCTGAGTCAGTGCCAGTAAATTGTGTCTTTCTAGAAATTTATTTCATCTAAATTATCTAATTTCTTTGCATATAGTTCTTCATAGTTTTCCCTTATAATCCTTTTTACTTCAGTAAGGTTGGTAATGAAGTTCTCTCTTTTATTCCCAATTTTAGTAATTTGTGTTCTCTCTCTTCTTCCTTGGTTTATCTGATTAAAGGTTTGCCAACTTTGTTAATATTTTCAAATAACTGAATTTTGATATTTTTTATTTTCTCTATTGTTTTTTTCTCTTCTCTATTTCAATTATTCTCATTCTATTTTCTTATTTCCTTCCTTCTGCTAGCTTTAGGTTTAGTTTTGTCTTCTTTTTCCAGTGTCTTTAGGTGGAAAGTTTGGTTATTGACTTGAGATTTTTGTTCTTTGTTGATATTAATAGCTGTAAATTTCCCTCTAAGCACAGCATCTCAGAAGTTTTGGTATGTTGTGACTTTATCTCAAATAATTTTCTAATTTCCATTGTGATTTGACCCTTTGGTTATATAGGAATGTGTTGTGTAGTTTCCACAAATTTCTAGAGCCAGAAAAGTTGCTTATAAAATTAATTTTTTTTCTTTTTTTTTTTATATTTTATTGTACTTCAGGTGAAGGCTTACAGAACAAATAGTTTCTCATGAAACAGTAGTACACATGTTGTTTAATGACATTGGTTAACAACTCCACAACATATTAACCCTCTAACTTCTCAACCCTTTTTTTTTGGTGAAAATACACATAGCCAAAGATACACCATTTCAAAAATTTCTACATGCACAGTTCAGTGGCA
>NW_004444030.1:2919464-2928339 GCF_000243295.1 Trichechus manatus latirostris | reverse complement strand
GGAGCTCTGCAGCCCCTCAGGAAGAAGCAAAGATGGCGCACGGAGCGAGGTACTCAAGCGAAACGAGGGGGAGGTGGGGAGAGGCAAGGAAGAAATAAAAAGAAGCGGAGAAAAAGCAACACCAGCAGCCAACAAATGGTACTCAGAGAGCCACCTGTCCGGGTGTGTGGAATCCAAGCAACAGCTGTTTCCTGGTCAAGAGACTGTGGCCGGGGGAAGCAGAGGAGGCCGAGTCGGGGTGAAGAAGGTTGGGGGGTGGGAAAGTGTATATCGCCAATTACTGGTTGTTTTGTCTCCCGCTGGAAGCTCCGTGAGGCTGTTTTCCCATACCCCCTGTTAGCTGGTCTCAGATAGGAGTCCGAGATGGCGGATCCACGCTGCGTTAGCTGGTAGGGGACCTCTGCATGAATCTCTCCTCGCTGTCCATTCTCTGTCAGTTTTCTTACTCCAGTTGGTGTTTGGCTGAGTTCTTTATCTCTTCATTTGATGTTTTAGGGTTTCAGGATTGTTGTATTCTCTGTTCAGCTTAGTTTTTCAGATCTTTGCTGTGGAGGGACGGCGTGGTGCTTCTGCCTAGAGCGCCATTTTTGTATTTGACAATTAAATCTTAACTGAGTACCAAAGCCATCTTTGTCCTGTAAGTTGATGAGTATCAAGAGCTTTCTTTTCCACATAATTTGTCTATCCAAAACAATATGATTTTTTTCTCTGTGTTTAGAACCATAATTCAGTATGGCACTTAATACTTTTTTTTTTTTTGCTACTTATTTGTTTCCTTTATTTCAGATAACAAATGAACAAATTAAGGAAATTTAAGAAAAATGTACTTAGACCTTTGTCAATGAATGCTTCCTGATAGCTTCCACCGCCTGACTGGCACAGAGGTCAGGTGACACACCTGCTTCTGTCCAAGTTGCTTTCTGGGCCCCTCACAGGGCTCCCACTTGTGATGCATGTTTGGTAGGTTGTCTGGAGTCATTCTAATATAGTAGTGAACTTTTCCTGCGAGAGTAAAACAGTAGTTAGTTTCTTCAGTATGACAGTATTTTGTACAGTGGGTTTCACACAACCTACTTATGCCACTGTGCACGACGCATTATTTGGGAACATCTATAACCTGGGGGTACATCCAGCTCAGAATTCAAGGATGGGCAAGGATGGACCTCAGGAATGTTTTAAACCCCATGAAATCGTATCTAAATATGCATTTTCACCAGGGAAGGTTTGTAACTTTTATTAAATTTTCAAAGCTTTTATAAGTGAATTCATGTTAAGTACTTGATATTTGGCTTGTTTTGATAATATTTTAGTCAAATTAATTTTTTGACACATGATCAAATTTGGCTCCCCATTGAGCCTAGCCACCTGACATTTGCAATGCCTTCACTACCTCATTGCCCCCACACCATCCTTTTCCCCCCTAGCTTTCCCCATCTGTAGAAATGGAACAGTTGTCCATCTGCTTCTCAGACCCCAAACCTTGGAGATAACCTTGATTTCTTGTTTCCTCACTCCCACATCCAGCTCATCAGCAAGTCCTGTTTGCTAGGCTGCCAAACTATAAACTAAATCCTTTCGCTACATTCCATGTCCAGTGCCACCACCCTAAAAAAAACCAAACCAGTTGCTGTGGAGTCAGTTCCAACTTATGGCAACCCTGGCACTTAATACTTTTTGTCAGTAATGATTATGTACATGTTTTTGCATCTTTTCTACCTTGCTTCCTGTCACAGGGAACTTCACATATATATATATACACACATATATATATATATACACACACATATATATATATACGTATATATATATATATTTTAATTAATGGACCTCTCTTGTACACCAGTATTCTTAATTCAGTTTGCTTTACAGCAGCCACTTTGACATCTGGTAATAATGTGCTTCTTTGCCATCATCACTGTCATGCAGGAAGTTGTAATGATTATGACCTCAGTCTTGTAATTTCCAGAATATCATGTGAAGGCTTTTGGCCTGATGTCAGTGCCAGGTAACTAATGTCCATCATAGGTTCAGTTTGAGAAGTTTGATGCCTCTCCTAATCTGCTAAACAACCCAGTGACTTTGCTAATCATACTATACAGTATATTCAAGTCAGCAATCTGTCTGCAAACATAGCAAAATATAGAAATAATGGAATAAAACATGCAAAAGGAATCTAAAACATTCTTTGCTGTGAGTGCATATAAAAACATATAATATTAATAAGGGAAAGGATGAAATTAATATCCAACAGAATTTCCTCTGCCTGGCTCACATATAACTATAAAGTTAGGTTCCAGTGTTAAAGTTTTGACCAGATCCCGTCTTCCCATAGAGGAAAACTAAAATATCTGAGAAAACGGAAATCAAACATAACCAAACAAAACTCACCTGTTTGATGGCGTGGAAGAACTCACAAGGCAGTGAAGATCTAGGAGAAATGAACATCTGAGAGGTGAGTCCAACATTTGGGATCACTTTACCCCTGGGAGTATCCACTGATTTCAGAAGCCATGAAGCTTCACATCTGCTGCATTCTATTTGTTGAGGCAGTCACAATGACCTGCCCAGTTTCAAAAAGAGGAGAAATAGAGTCCATCTTTTGCTGGGGAAGTGGTAAAATATTGGAAAAGCATGTGGAACTGAAAATATTATTGCAAGTATTTTTGGAAAATACAATCTGCTATGGAAGGTACATGGAGTTAAAGTGTTTAGAGTCTGCACTGAATAATGTAAAAGTACCCCCATTAATGTTAGACCTTAAAAAGTCAAGGATGCATGGTGTAACTGCTAAGATAACCACCATAAAAACAGTTAAAAGAAAAAAAAAAGTTTATCACTGCCATGCTAATAGATGGGGAATATGAGATAACAAAAGAAGGAAAGAAAAAAAGAACATAGAACATGTGAGTTAATAGAAAACTCATGGTTAGGTGGTGGTTTTCAAGCTAAATATATCAAAGACAAAGATTGTACATCTGGGTTAAACATAAATTAAAAAAACCCACCAAGTTTGACGAGAGATTTTCTGTGAAATCTGGAACTAAGCAAAGGAGGTGATGGTTTGGAGTTTGCAATGTGGTCTCCTTCCATTTTCCACAGTTTATTAATTAAATAAGGGTAAGATCAATTTAGGTCCCTGGGTGGTAAACAGGTTGTGCTTGACTACTAGCCTAAAGCTTGGCAGTTCAAACCCACCCAGCAGGGCTGCAGAAGGAAGGCCTATTGTTCCACTTCCATTAAGATTACAGCCAAGAAGCAGTTCTGCTCTATAACATACGGGGTCACCATGATTTGGAATAGACTCAACGGCAATGGGTTTGGGGTTTTGTTTGTTTGTTTTAGGGTCAAATTAGCAAATATTTACTGACTACTTACTATAAGCAAGAAACTGTGTTGGACAGGGTGGAAACGTAAAAAAGAGTAATACGGAATTTTAATGTCAAGGAGATTAAAATTTTAAGAAGTTAAATTATGAAGTTTATCAAGTTGTTGTTAGGTGCCAGTGAGTCGGTTCTGACTCATAGTGACCCTGTGTACAACAGAATGAAACACTGCCCGGTCCTATGCCATCCTCACAATCGTTGCTGTGTTTGAGCCCATTGTTGCAGTAACTGTGTAAGTCCATCTCGTTGAGGGTCTTCCTCTTTTTCACTGACCCTCTACCAAGCATGATGTCCTTCTCCAGGGACTGGTCCCTCCTGATAACGTGTCTGAAGTACATGAGATGAAGTCTTGCCATACTTGCTTCTAAAAGCATTCTGGCTGTACTTCTTCCAAGACAGATTTGTTTGTTCTTCTAGCAGTCCATGGTATATTCAATATTCTTTGCCAACACCATAATTTAAAGGCATCAATTCTTCTGTCTTCCTTATCCATTGTCCAGCTTTCTCATGAATATGAGGCAATTGAAAATACCATGGCTTGGGTCAGGCGCACCTTAGTCCTCAAAGTGACATCTTTGCTTTTTGACACTTGAAAGAGGTCTTTTGCAGTAGATTTATCAGGTTAAAATATTTAATTATCAGGTTAAAATATTTAGTATTTTAAAGCAACCAAAGAACTTGCATCCCATGTCTAAAGGATTTCAGAGGAATGAGAAATAGTTTAGGATGGGGTAATTTTAGAAAACTTCCTGAATTTCAAAGGAGTCAATGGATAAGATTTGGTCAGACGGAATGTTGCTGGGAGATGATGTTCTGGTTGGTTGGAATAGTGTGAGAAAAAGTGCAAAGGTGGAAAATATATAAGGCACGTTTGAAGGACAAGTCAACCAGTGTGTCTAAGAAAGTCATTTGGGAATTCTTGGGAGATGAAAGTACTCTGAAAGATTTGGAACAAGTTTTTGAAAGGCTCAGAAGTCTAAATAATTCTGGCTTTTCCTATCAGTGTTGTGTCATTGATGTGGATTTTAATAAAGATGGAAATCTGTTTGAAGTAGTGTTTTAGGAAGATTAATCTGAAAGGGAGTATGTAAAATTCAGGAAGGTCATTTGGAAGGTCATTTAGACGGTCTTGCAGTCATCTTGTTATAATGAATAAAGGTGATATATGTGTTGCAGTTTTGTTCAAACATTCCACAGAAATACAAATGTAAAGACAAAGGAAAAATGCTACTAAAGTATCAAAATGGAAAAGAGTTATAGGACCCTTTCCGAGATACTTAGCTATGCATTTTCTTTGATAAATGTAACATTCTCTCTATCCAGGCAGGGAGAAATGGAGCAGGCTTTTGTGGTCCCATGGTATGTGAGTATAGGTAAATAGCAATTACATGGGATGGAGTCGCTTAGACTCTTTCACTTTCTTTTTATAATTTGTGTCATTAAAGTGGATCAGCTTAATAGTACTTGAGAGAGAATCCATAAACTGTTGACCTCATCACAACAACAGGAGTCAGCTTTTGGACAGAAAAGATTGATTCCCTTCTCTGAGTCAAACATACCCAGAAGCTCTTGGTTTCTTGATAACATCTTGATAAAAATTGATAATACTTTGATATCTTTCAGCAGGACCCTGGTGGTACAGTGGTTAAGAGCTCCTCTGCTAACCAAAAGATCAGCAGTTCGAATCCACCAGCCACTCTTTGGAAACCCTATGGGGCAGTTCTGCTCCATCTGTAGGGTCGCTATGAGTTGGAATCAACTCGATGGCAACAGGTTTGGTTTTTTGGTTTATCTTTCAGCAGCAACTTTCAAATATCACAATCTCTAATAGTAAAATGGACATTTTTTCCCTGTATGATTTATTGTTATCTCTAGGATCCAGACTTATGATCTAGTACTTCTCTCTATGAAATATGTAGTAACAGAATATCTCACATCATTAACACATCAATCTTACCTTTCAAATTGCTGGTATACATTTAAACATATTTTAATGATAAACAGTAAGATATTCCAACTTTCCTATTAGTTATCTTGATATGAACTCAATATCAAGGTGTTGATCATCATTTACACAGTGGATCATATTTTATTATAGTTACGATCATTTAATGAAGCTCAAAATTTGACTGCCCACTGGGTGCACTACGCGTCAACGGTTGAGTATAGATGTGTGTATTTTAAGCATTTAAATGAAAGTAGAGTAGAAATAAGAGTAGCATCAAAGAAAATGCAACTCACTTTAATTTTTCATTAATATAAACATAGCCATATTTTGTAATATTGTATGCCTAGTTCTTTTTGGGCTCAGGCACACTTTTAGGCCAAGTGCTGGATAAGTAAGTCCAGATCAACAGGATCTCATTACTGCTTATGAAGGGTGGGTACCCCTCCTCTCTCTGAAAGAGGGTGTGGTTGTCTCTTCTCCTCCTCCTTCGCTGGCTACTATTATTACTGTCTCCCCCAGAGGGAGCTGGAACTTGGAATGGGAGATGGAGTTTCACTGAATATGTCGTAGGATGACTTCAGGCTCTCTGGATCTGGCAGATGCTTAAGGTTGACTGTCCTGTGGCTGCTTTCATAGCATTTTGGAGGTTCCCCTGACTAATGTGTGATGAATTCTGTTCCTTGGTTGTCACTTGCCTCTCAGCCCTGGTTTTCTGGTAGGCCTCCAGGCTGGCTGTGTTTCCCATTCAGACCCACGTTTGGTCCATGGAAAATATTCATGAATCCTTTGCCTCATTAAATTATGGGAGTGCAAGGCAATCCAACAAAACTGCCTCTTTTTACCTCACATTTGTGGGATCTGATCAGCCATATAAGTTGACTCTAAGTGGTAACCACAGAAGAGTGTGAAAACAAATAGGAAATTTCTGAGACCAATAAGCCTAAAGTATATGGTGTCAGTCAATGTAAAATTTGTATTAATGCTTCCTCCTATTTAATATGTATTGTCAGAAATTGCAGTATGCAATTCTAGAAGTATGACTTTGAGGGTACAACCACCAGTGCCCTGCAGTGCGGAAGCGTACAAGCTTTGATCAGCTATAGGAATTTAGGAAAATTGGTTACTCTGAGCTTCAGTTTCCTCGTCTGTGAACTGAAGGTAATACCTCACATGGTGATGTGGTGATGAATAAATATACATGTGTGTGTATGTATACATATATATACACATACATATGTATATATGTACACACACATATATAATGCATATCACATAATAAAGTGCTTAGCAAATGATATTCTTTCTTTTTAATTGTGCTTTAAGTGAAAGTTTACATTCAAGTTAGTTTCTCATACAAAAACTTATACATGCATTGTTATGTGACCCTAGATGGCTCTCCCTATAACGTGACAGCACACTTCTCCTTTCCACCGCGAATTTCCCATGTCCATCAACCAGCTTCTCTGCCTTTTTGCCTTCTCATCTTTCCTGCAGACAGGAGCTGCCCACTTAGTCTCATGTATCTACTTGAGCTAAGAAGCACTCTCTTCACAAGTATGATTTTATGTCTTATAGTCCAGTCTAATCATTGTCTGAAGAGTTGGCTTCGGAAATGGTTTCAGTTCTGGGCTAACAGAGAGTCTGGGGGCCATGTCTTCCAGGGTCCCTCCAGTCAGACCATTAAGTCTGGTCTTTTTACTAGACTTTGAGTTCTGCACCCCACTTTTCTCCTGCTCTGTCAGGGACTCTTCGTTGTGTTCCCTGTCAGGGTGTTCATTGGTGGTAGCGGGGCACCATCTAGTTCTTCTGGTCTCAGGCTGATGGAGTCTCCAGTTTAGGTGATCCTTTCTGTCTCTTGGACTAATATTTTCCTTGTGTCTTTGGTGTTCTTCATTCTCCTTTGCTCCAGGTGAGTTGGCACCAGTTGATGCATCTTAGATGGCCGCTTGCTAGCTTTTAGGATCCCAGATGCAACTCACCAAAGTGGGATGCAGAACATTTTCTTAATAAACTTTGTTATGACAGTTGACCTAGATATCCCTTGAAAGCATGGTCCCCAGACCCCCACCCCTGCTACTCTGTCCCTCAAAATGTTTGGTTGTATTTAGGAAATTTCTTAGCTTTTGGTTTACTCCAGTTGTGCTGACTTCCCCTGTATTGTGTGTTGTCCTTCCCTTCACCTAAGATAATTCTTATCTCCTGTCTAGTTAGTGAATACCCCTCTCCCTCCCTCCCCACCCTTGTAACCATCAAAGAATGTTTTCTTCTGTGTTTAAACCTTTTCTTGAGTTCTTATAATAGTGATCTCATTGACTGTTTGTCCTCTTGCATGTGACTAATTTCACTCAGCGTGATGCCTTCCAGATTCATCCATGAGATGTTTCGCAGATTCATCATTGTTCTTTATCATTTCGTAGTATTCCATTGTGTGAATATACCATAATTTTTTTATCCATTCGTCCATTGATGGACATCTAGGTTATTTCCATTTTTTTGCTACTGTGAACACTGCTGCAATGAACATGGGTGTGCATGTATCTATTTGTGTGATGGCTTTTATTTCTCTAGGATCTATTCCAAGGAGTAGGATTGCTAGATCGTATGGTACTTCTATTTCTAGCTTTTTAAGGAAGCACCAAATCGATTTCCAAAGTGGTTGTACCATTTTACATTGCAACTAGCAGTGTATAAGTATTCCAGCCTCTCCACAACCTCTACAATATTTATTATTTTATGTTTTTTGGATTAATGCTAGCCTTGTTGGGGTGAGATGATATCTCACTGTAGTTTTGATTTACATTTCTCTAATGGCTAATGATCATGAGCATTTCCTTATGTATCAGTTAGCTGCCTGAATGTCTTCTTTGGTGAAGTGCCTGTTCATATCCATTGCTCATTTTTTAATTGGGTTTTTTGTCTTTTTGTTGTTGAGATTTTGCAGTATCTTGTAGATTTTAGAGATTAGACACTGATCGGATTTGTCGTAGCCAAAAGTTTTTTCCCAGTCTGTAGGTTGTCTTTTGACTTTTTTGGTGAAGTCTGTTGAGGACCATAAGTGTTTGATTTTTAGGAGCTCCCAGTTATCTAGTTTCTCTTCTGGTGTTTGTGCATTGTTAGTAATGTTTTGTATTCTGTTTATGCCACATATTAGGGCTCCTAGCATTGTCCCTATTTTTTCTTCCATAATCTTTATTGTTTTTGAGTTTATATTTAAGTCTTTGATCCATTTTCAGTTAGTTTTTGTGCATGGTGTGAGGTATGAGTCTTCTTTCATTTTTTTGCAGATGGATATCCAGTTATGCCGGCACCATTTGTTAAAGAGACTGTCTTTTCCCCAATTAACAGACTTTGGGGTTTTGTCAAATATCAGCTGCTCATAGGTGGATGGATTTATGTCTGGATTCTCAGTTCTGTTCCATTGGTCTATGTATCTGTTGTTGTACCAGTACCAGGCTCTTTTGACTATCGTGGTGGTATAATAGGTTCTAAAATCAGGTAGTGTGAGGCCTCCCAATTTGTTCTTCTTCTTGAGTAATGCTTTACT
>NW_004444030.1:2893985-2918703 GCF_000243295.1 Trichechus manatus latirostris | reverse complement strand
GTTGAACCATCCCTGCATACCTGGTATAAATCCCAGTTGATCATGGTGAATTATTTTTTTGATATGTTGTTGAATTCTATTGGCTAGAATTTTGTTGGGGATTTTTGCGTCAATGTTCATGAGGGATATTGGTCTGTAATTTTCTTTTTTTGTGGCGTGTTTACCTGGTTTGGGTATCCGAGTTATGCCGGCTTCATAGAATGAGTTTGGGAGTATTCCATCCTTTTCTATGCTTCTTAGTAGTAGTGGTGTTAACTCTTCTCTGAAAGTTTGGTAGAATTCTCCAGTGAAACCGTCAGGGCTGGGGCTTTTTTTTTGTTGGGAGTTTTTAAATTACCTTTTCAATCTCTTCTTTTGTTACAGGTTTATTTAGTCATTTTATCTCTGATCATGTTCGTTGAGGTAGGTAGTGAGTTTCTAGAAATTTGTCCATTTCCTCTAGGTTTTCAAATTTGTTAGGGTACAGTTTTTCTTAGTATTCTGTTATGACTCTTTTAATTTCAGTTGGTTCTGTTGTGATATCACCCATCTCATTTCTTATATGGGTTATTTGCCTCCAGTCCTGTTTTTCTTTTGTCAGTTGGGCCAATGGTTTATCAATTTTGTTGATCTTTTCAAAGAACCAGCTTTTGGTCTTGTTAACTCTTTCAATGGCTTTTCTATTCTCTGTTTCATTTCATTCTGCTCTAATTTTTATTATTTGCTTTCTTCTGGTGTCTGAGGGCTTCTTTTGCTGCTCTCTTTCAATTTCTTTGAGTTGTAGGGTTAGTGTTTTGATATGGCCCTTCTTTTTGCATGTGTGCATTTATTTTTATAAAATGAACTCTGAGCACTGCTTTTGCTGTGTCTCAAAGGTTCTAGTAGGATGTGTTTTCATTCTCATTTGATTCTGTGAATTTCGTTATTCCATCCTTAATATGTTCTGTAACCCAGTAGTTTTTGAGCAAGGTGTTGTTCAGTTTCCATGTGTTTTTTTTTTTTCCTTACTTCTTCTGTTATTGATTTCTATTTTTATGGCTTTATGGTCAGAAAAGATGCTTTGTAATATTTCAGTGCTTTAGATTCTGTTAAAGCTTGCTTTATGGCCTAATACGTGGTCTACTCTGGAGTGTGTTCCATGTGCATTGGAAAAGCAAGTATAGTTGGCTGCTGTTGGGTGGAGTGTTCTGTATGTCTGTGAGATCAAGTTGGTTGATTATGGCATTTAGATCTTCCATGTCTTTATTGAGCTTCTTTCTGGATGTTCTGTCCTTCACTGAAAGTGGTGTGTTGAAGTCTCCTACTATTATTGAGGAGCTGTCTTTCTCTCTTTTCAATGCTGTTAGAGTTTGTTTTATGTATTTTTGAGCCCTGTTATTGGGTGCATAAATATTTATTATGGTTATGTCCTCCTGGTGTAGTGACACTTTAATCATTATATAGTGTCCTTCCTTATTCTTTGTGGTGGATTTCCCTTTAAAGTCTATTTTGTTAGAGATTAATATTGCCACTCCTGCTCTTTCTGAGTGTTGTTTGCTTGATAAATTTTTTTCTATCCTTTGAGTTTTAGTTTGTTTGTGTCTTTGAGTCTAAGGTGTGTCT
The DNA here is from genome assembly GCF_000243295.1 of Trichechus manatus latirostris. NCBI lineage: Eukaryota > Metazoa > Chordata > Mammalia > Sirenia > Trichechidae > Trichechus > Trichechus manatus. The sequence goes on along the minus strand of NW_004444030.1, from coordinate 2,917,122 downwards.
CTTGTAGGCAGCATATAGACGGATTGTGTGTTTTTATCCATTCTGTCACTCTCTGTCTCTTTATTTAGTCCATTTACATTCAGCATAATTACTGCTAAGTATGAGTTTAGTGCTGTCATTTTGATGTTTTTTTTTGTGTGTGTGTGTGTTGTTGATGGTTTCTTTGTTCGACTTAATTTTCTGTGCTGAGTTGTTTTTCTTTATATATTTTTTTCATTGTTTTTGATTTTGTATTTGCTGAATCTTTATGATTTTCTTGTTTTTTATTTTGATGTGTAGGATTGTTAGTTTCCTTGTGGTTACCCTAATATTTACCCCTATTTTTCTAAGGTTAAGCCAATCTTTTATTTCTTTATGTTGCCTTGACTTCCTCTCTGTATAAAAGATCTATGACTACATTTTTAAGTCCCTCTTTTTTGTTTTATTGTTGTCATCTTTTACATATTGACATCTCTGTTTCCCTATTTTCAGTGTTTTAACTTTGATTTATTTTTGTGACTTCCCTATCTGGGTTGATATCTGGTTGCTCTGTTCTGTGTTCTAGTCTTGGGTTGTTATCTGATGTTATTGATTTTCTAACCACAGGACTCACTTTAGTATTTCTTGTAATTTTTGATTTGGTTTTTGAAAATTTCCTAAACTTCTGTTTATCTGGAAACGACCTAATTTCATATTTGAGAGACAGTTTTGCTGGATATATAATTCTTAGCTGGCAGTTTTTTTCCTTCAGGGCTTTATATATGTCATCCCATTGCCTTCTTGCCTGCATGGTTTCTGCTGAGTAGTCTGAAGTTATTCTTACTGACTCTCCTTTGTAAATGACTTTGCATGTATTCCTAGCCACTCTTAAAATTCTCTCTTTATCTTTGGTTTTGGCAAGTTTGATATTATGTCTTGGTGATTTTCTTTTGATCTCTACCTTGTGTGGGGTTTGATGAACATCTTGGATAGATATCTGCTCATCTTTAATGATATCAGGGAAGATTTCTGGCAAGAAATATTCAACAGTTTTCTCTATATTTTCTGTTATCCTCCCCTGTTCTGGTACTCCAGTCACTCATAGATTATTTCTTTTGATAGAGTCCCGCATAATTCTTAGTGTTTCTTCATTTTTAAAAATTCTTTTCTCTGATATTTCCTCAAATAAGTTGGTGTCAAGTGCTTTATCTTCAGTCTCACTAATTCTGACTTCCATTGCCTCAGTTCTGCTCCTATGACTTTCTGTTGAGTTGTCTAATTCTGAAATTTTATTGTTAATCTTCTGGATTTCTGCTGTCTCTCTATGGATTCTTGTAGCCTGTTAAATTTGTCATTGTGCTCTTCTGTAATCTTCTTAAGTTCCTCTATTGGTTTGTCTGTGTGTTCCTTGGCTTCTTCTACATTTTTAATGATTTCCTTCCTGATTTCTTGAAAAGTTCTGTATATTCATCTTTTGTATTCTACCTGTGGTAATTCCAAATCTTCCTATGGAAGATTTCTTGATTCTTTGTTTTGGGAGCTTGCTGAAGCCATCATGGTTTGCCTCTTTATGTGATTTGATATTGACTATTGTCTCTGAGCCATCAATAAGTTATTATATTTATTTATTTTATGTTTGCTGACTGTGTCCTACCTTCTTGTTTTGTTTGGATATGCCCAAATAGGCTGCTCATGCAAGCTAGTTTGATTTTTGGCTCCTTTGAAGTTTTCACGTCGTGTCACCAGGTGGTTAGATCTGTTACTATGAATGTGAGCCCAGGAGTCTGTTTACTTTTCTTGTATAGATTTAGTTCAGTGTGTGGTGCCGGTTCTCACCTACAGTCCTAGATGGCAGGGGTGATTGGAGTAGGCACAGGTATCTGGCTACAGTAGGGGGTCATGTGCTGCGCAAGGCAGGGGGCTGACGATTGCCCCTGAGTATCTGGGAGGAAAGCATGTCTCTGTTCCCTAGAGTGCATAGGTGGGGGGGTTTTGCAGCTGTACTATGGGCACCCAGTGCTGTTGGCTGTAAGGATGGGAGGCATCACTTATTCTTGGACCCATGTTTCAGGTGGCTAGGTGGCCTGGGTGGAGCCACCAGTCCTCAGGCCCCTGATGTGGGTAGGTGAGGACCCTGCTTAATGGGTAGAGTGGTGTCAAATGTCACAAACCTGCCAACTCCACCATATAACTGATACAATTGAAGTTAGGCTTCAGATATATACCCTGTTGTACTGTGGTAATGAGGGCCTACACTGTTGAAATGGGCTCACACAGGTGTATGCAAGGGTGAAAGGCATTCAGAGTCCTTGGACCCCTTATGCCTGTGCCTAGGGAGCTGTACTTGCCCTGAATTCCTGGCTTAGAGGAGCTGTCAGATGACTGTTTCCTGTTTGTTAATTTGTTCCTTCTCCAAGGCCAGGAGAATGGCTCAGTGTGCATGACGGGTCCTACTTTTGGCCCAGGGGACGCGCCAATTGCTGAAGCCGGCCTGGGAAGTGCTACAGAGTAGGGGAAGGAGCAGGTAAATGGGAGAGAGGTTCTTCCCAAATGGGATGTTTTTTGATCCACGCAGTAGGTTAGATGTACGTACTTATCTTTTGCCGATTGAGAGCCGCTTTTCACTGGTTCTGGAGGCTTGAGTAGACCCTCTACCGCTCTGTCTCTCCCGGGGTGGAAAACTCATGCCGAATGCCACTGCTTGTCTCACCACGCATGCCGGCTGATCTGGCCCACAGGGTGCCTGTTCACCGGGTCAGGTCTGGCAACTCCTCGCTGCTTCTGAACTGTCTCTCCCTCCCCCTGCCACTCGGTCTGATTCCTCAACTTTACCTTTGGTGTTCAGGGCTTCTAGACTGGCATATATAATTGATTCACTTGTTTTTTTGGGTCTTTGTTGTAAGATCATCTTGGCCCCACCTCCCCAGATGTTCTTATCTAATGGCATTATTATAAGGATAGCATATCTTTAGATACATAGCACTGGTGACATTGATTCTATGTTAAACAAGAGTTATATAAATAACAAATACTATATTTTCTCCTAAAAAAAATAGGGGATGGTAATACTTTTGGGGAAGAAGAGGAAGAAAGAGTGGTAGGAATAGAAGGTGCAGGTATGGGTCAGTGATGATTCTGACCACTGAGAGATTTTACAGTGTAAAGCTTGAGATGACGGACCTTGAACTGCAATTTAGAGAAAGGGTGCTCTTTTGGGGAGAGGAGTAATCCATATAAATGTGTGTCAGTGTAGAAGCAGGAAATTTAGGAGTGAGGATCATATTTGGTCTAGAAGTGTTCAAGCTACAGAGAAGCAGTGAGATAGCAGCTCTGAAACCCCTCTGTGGAACTCAGTTTCCCTTGTCCTGCACCTTGGCACTCTCCTTCTCCCAGTTCCCACCTCCTCTGACTCTGACTTTCTCTCTATTGGACTCCCACCAATCTTTGCAGACTCTCAGATGAAATCTCACATGAATGAATCCCACATGTATTCTGGACATTGTTTTCTCCTCAGTCCAGTCTCCTGCTTTTAATCTCTCAGGTATTGGTCACAGTTTCTGGTCTCCTTAGAGTTTCTAAGCAAAGCTATGTATGTCCTCATTTTATGCATACATAAAGTGTGTGCGTAGATATGTGACATGAATATATATATCATCTTGTCATTTGTAGGGTTTGACGAAGGATAAGGACTCTGTACTCTGTGCCCCGTTCTCCATCTTGAAACTGGGAGTCCTTTACTTAAGACCGTTTCTGTTATGCTGTGGTCAGTGATAGAAACAAAACTGGGGCCAGAGACAAGGAAATAAGAAGTAGATGCATCACAGATAAGTAACTGAATGTTAATACTTTTTTAATACTCTCACAATCAAAGAGGAGGTTTTTTCTTAATAAAGTGGTATTTTATGGTTGTGAAGAATAATAAAATACCAAGTTCTTTAACTAAACTTTCCATCTACTGTAGAACTCTGTGTAGAAGTTTACATTTGCATTCAAATGTTTCTGCTTTTTTTGAGGGGAGAGGGAGGAAGAACCTAACAAATCCATTTCCCTAAGTGGCTGAAGTTAAGAAAGTTTTTCTAAGAATGCAACTGGAATTCTCTTATTAAATCTCAGCAGAATGAGTGGTGTCAGTGTGGAGACCAATTTAATCATTACTTCATTTGTCTCATGCTAAGTGTTTGCTTCTACTTTTCTTCATTCTTAGAAAAAGTAATCAATTTTTTAATTTTACCAAGTTTTTAAATGAGGTCCCTCAAGACTCATATCAGACTCACACAGGAAATCATGTACATTTTGCAAAAGAAATAGGCAAAAATTAAAACCCGATGAAAACATGAATTAAAAGTAACCTAATCTTAGGCTTTCGAAATAAGATGACTCTAGATCTCTAGAAGGGGAGCCCTGGTGGCACAGTGGTTAAGAGCTTGGCTGCTGACCAAAAGTTCGGCAGTTGGAATCCACCAGCCGCTCCTTGGAAACCCTATGGGGCAGTTCTACTCTGTCCTGTAGGGTCACTATGAGTCGGAATTGACTCGACGGCAATGGGTTAGATCTCTAGAATGACTAACTTATTCTTCTTTTTCTCCTTACTTCTCAGATGGTTTTTCACCCCAGATAATAAGTCCTATATATTTCTAATCCTATTGCTATTAATGTTTACTAACATGACTACATGGTAAAGGGAGATTTTGACACAACTGATTTAAATATCTATGCTTTAGGTGCATGAGTACTAAGGTGACTAGTGGAAGTACAAAAGCTGCAATGGCATTTTGGTTTAGAAAGCTAGGTTTGAGATTAACCCTACTGAAAAACAGGATATCATCATCATCAAATTGCTAACATTCGGTGAGCACTTAGTATATAAGCATAATGTCCTCAGCTAAGCATTTTTCATGTATCATCTCATTAAATTTTTACCATCACCCAATTAAATAGATGCTTTGAATGCCCGTGTTATTATTAATGCTCCTATTCTACAAATTGGAGCCCTGGTGGCATAGTAACTAAGAGCTCGGCTGCTTACCAAAAGTTCAGCGGTTCCAATCCACCAGCTGCTCCTTGGAAACCCTATGGGGCAGTTCTACTCTGCTCTGTAGGGTCGCTATGAGTTGGAATCAACTTGATGGCAAGAGGTATTCTAGAAATGAAGGAACTGAAGCTTTGAGAAAATAAGAAATTCAAGTCACACCAAAGGTAGCACATTGCACAAGTCCAAAGGTAGCAAATTGCACAAAATGTATCATAGTCTAGAAGAACAGCACCCCCTGGAGCTGAGGAGTTCACACCTTGCACAGTTAATAACAGTGTTCTGTTGGTAATGGGCAGAGCCAACATTCAAGTCCAGGTTTTTCTGACTCCAGAGACCACTCACTGTCTATTGTATATAAATGGAGTTGTGGGCCCAACTGGAAGGCGCAAGTACAGTTCTTAGTATTCGAGGACCAAAAACTAAGTCCTGTTAACAGCTCTCAACCTGGAATTTGAAGGGAGCTTGTATTATCTCAGGTTACTGATTTGGAGTGGAAGATAATCACACCCACCCTTTTTCTATAATGCAGAGCACTGGTAAGTGTTCAGTCATTTTCCAGTAGCCTTCAAATCTGCAATCCAGAAGAAGGACTGTCATCTAGATGTAAATGCTATAATGAATTTCTTTTATAAATTCCCTTTGAGTTCATGACAGACCTGACTTGGGCATAATTCTATATTATTGTTAAAGGACAAAGTCAAGAGAATCTTCATGTTTATTTTTCTAACAATGACAAATGCTAGGATTTTTAGCTTACACACTTCGTTTGAGCACATTTTGTATGAGACTGTTGAACCTCGAGTTGACTGGAAGCATGTATTGAGTGTGTTCTTATAATTTATTCCATTACATTTACTGGTTAGCTAACTAAATTTTGGGTTTTTTTTTGTTTTGTTTTGTTTTATTTTTTTGCTTTCACGTTGAATAAAATAGTCTACACAATACCATAACAGCATTCATTATCTTTCAAAGCTAAGAATAGACAATACATAGTCTGGCATTTTAATTATATACTTGCCTCCACGTGCATTTCCACACCAATCTAGCAAAACTGAATAATAGATGAGAGTTTGATCTGACTTCAGTCATTCCCATCCCTCCAGTTGCTTCACAACAGACAACACAGGAACTCAGGATGAGAGCAACTTTGTTTTCCCCTTAAACTGTAGCTCGCTATTCTTTCCTTTTAGCTATTTCAATTCACTAAATGTTTTTCTATTCTTTCGGTTACGTGATGATGCTTGTCAGCAGAGTATCTGCTATCTTAATAACGTAGTTATTTCCCAACATGTTGCTATTAGAATATGAAATAATAAGAGTCCAGTTTTCCCAGTCTTTCCCCCTGTCTGTCTTCTCTCCCACACTTGACATTTGGGTGCTCAGGGTGCTGGGTCTCTGGGCTGCCTTCCTAGGAAACTGAAGCCAGGTGACACTACCCTTTCTGTAAGCGTTGAGCTGAATAGAGGAGTTCACAGGCCTCCACCTTGGAACAACTTCTGTCAAACCTGGGCAGACCATCCAACTGATCCAAAATGGCTAAGCAGAGAGGAAGAATCTAGGTGGGGGACAGTAGGTTGAAAAAAAAAACTAGTGAAACCAGGTGAACACTAGAGAATTTGGAGCAAATAGTGGAGGCCAGGTCCAAGAATTACTGAAGTCTTGCTGTGATGGGTGTTATATTGCAATTATAGGCAGGTAATGGTTTCTGCCCTCAGAAAAGCTCAGATAACAAGACAACCACAGTGTTATAGTGTGCACAAGGTATTGTGAAGGAAATTAGACTATCTGAGATAGATGGCAGCAGGAGGAAGATACAAGACCAGGAAATACTGGAACTGACTATTGAAGGATGAATGGGAGTTAAATAGGCAGAAAAGAAGGGGAGGAGCATTCAGGAAGGGGCCACCTGGTACAATTCACCAAGTTGTCGTAGAACAACTGGAGAGTTTCACATGGCTGCATGCCAGCGTGAGAATGGAGACGCAAGAACTAAAACTGGTGAGGTGGGAAGGAGCTAGGTCATAAAGGGACGTCTATGCTCACAAGTTTGGATTTTGTCTGTGGTTAATGGGAATCATTAAAGATTTTAAAGTATAATAGAGAGATGATCAGATTTGTTGTTTAGAAAGACCATCTTGGCACCCACGTGGAGGATGCCTCAGGAGGACCTGACATGAAAGGAGAGAATAGTTTATAGGCATTTGCAACATTGTAGTCAAGAGATGAAAAGTACCTTACCTAAGATAGTAGCACTAGTAGTAAATGATATAAAACCAAACCCACTGTTGTCGAGTCAGTTCTGACTCATAGTGACACTATAGGACAGAGTAGAACTGTCCCATAGGGTTTCCAAGGCCGTAAATCTTGACAGAAGCATACTGCCATATCTTTCTCCCATGGAGCAGCTGGTGGGTCCGAACTGCCAACTTTTTACCAGGGCTCGATAGAACATATATTGGAGAAATATTTTGGAAATAGAATTTTGAGGATGAGTCATAATGACCCCAGCTTTTGACTTGGGTGCCTGCATGGGTGGAGAGAACACAAGAGGAGAAATAGTCAGAGGGGTGATGAGGGAAGATAAATAACAATGAATTTTATTTTAGATGTTTTGAATTTTAAGAGCTCTAGGATATTCAGGAGAGCATTCCTAATAGCAGAATGGTGACCCTGGAAGTAGAGATCTGAGAGCCATCCACTCATGGATGATAGATGAATCCATAGCCTGGATGAAATCTAACAAAGAGATGCTAATAGTAAAAAAAAAGAAAGGCTCGGGACAAAGCAAAGGAGTATATTAATATTAAAGAGGAGAATGGAGAGAACATTGCTATGAAAACCAATCACTGTTAAAAATTTAGAGCAGAGGTGTTTAGCATTATCAAAAGCAGGTGAGAGTAAGTGAAGGATGGAAAAGCATTTGTTAGATTTGACAAAAGTGATCTTAGGCAGAACCTTTTGAGCAGGGGGTCAGTTTGGGGATGAGGAGTGATAAGAGGTGAAGAAGTTGAGATAGTGATTATTCACTTTTCCTAGAAGCTTAACTATGAAAGACAAAAAGATTTACCATAGCTGGATGAGATAGGCAGATCATGCAAATGACAGATAGGCAGATCAGATCATGCAGATGACAAAACTGAAGCTCTGAGAGGTTGTAATGTAACCAAGGTCGACCGCTGGTCCATAGCAGAGCAAAACTAAGTTCCTGGTCTTTCTATTCCCAGTTCAGGTTCCCTACTACTTGCCCACCTGAGTAATTGGAAGGATTACTCAGTGTGGAGAACATGATCATACCGGTGGCCATCAAGCTGATTCTGACTCATAGCGACCCTATAGGACAGAGTAGAACTGCCCCATATGGTTTCCAAGGCTGTAAATTTTTACAGAAGCTGACTGCCACATCTTTCTTCCACAGAGTGGCTGGTGGTAGGATATGTCCTGAGTCAATCTTTTTTAAGATATAAAAGAGGTTAAACAAGCAACTGAGAGAGGCAGAGATGTGGAAGAAAGATGCCAAGCCACATGAAGATCGCCCAGGAGTAGAAGCTCAAAGAGACAAGGACCTTCCTCCAGAGCCAACAGAGAGAAAGCCTTCCCCTAGAGCCGGCACCCTGAATTCAGATTTCTAGCCTCCTGAACTGTGAAAAAGAAACTTCTGTTTGTTAAAGCCACCCACCTGTGGTAGTTCTGGTATAGCAGTACTAGGTTATTAAGACAGTGAAGGTAGGGAAAGGGGAAGAATTGTTTTCTGTCTCCATCTGAACCTGTGAAATGTGGACAGGAAGACTTCATTTTAAGCCTCATTTGGCAAGTTTTCTTGGCTGATTGAGAATGTTTCCTGCAGCCAATTCCTGTTTTCCTCCTTATCTGTGGCTCTGACAACTTTGTGCTCCTACTGTGATTTCAATTCATGACCCGACCAAGGATGATAAAAAGTAAATTGCATCCCCAAGTATATCCATATTACAGGCCAGTTAATTAGCTGCTTGCAATATTTTGTCACTTGGATATCATGCATCCAATGGAACCTTACTTCCTTGAGTAAAGAAATGCACTTTATTTGGTATTTTCTGTAGAGATTAAAGCAACTGTTGCAGTGATGAGCAGGCCGTTGGAGGGAGAACAGCCATCTGCACTAATGAGAGTTACACAAATGTCCCTTGCTTTCATGTAAAGACAAACCTAACATACAGACGTGAGGAAACTAGTTCCTGTTCATAACCCAGGCACTGTGAACTTGGGTCAACAGCACTGCCCCCCACCCCCTTACCAAGGAGAGAGAGTCCTTGTGAGAATGAGTTAGATTGGGTGCAGCGCTTTGCGATGCTCAGAGACAAAGTTCAATAGGAAGGTTGGTATCTGTCTCGGAAAGGATTAATCCAGTAGAGTGCGTTCACATACCTTGTGAATGAGCATGGCTTAAGAAGGGACTTTTTTCCTGTCAAGAGTAACACAGGTTTATGGTCACAATTATCCAAACCTAAATAGCTATTCCTTCAATAGTCAGTTTGCCTCCTCTTATAAGAAGTAGCAAGTTAGAGTGACATTTCTTGAAATAGATGCTAAGCTTCTTAAGAGTAGGGATCCTGTCTTACACTTTTTTCCTATAATTATTATTATAAACCCATGGGTTAATGTTATAAGTTAATACTTATTATTTGTTTAGCATATAGTAATGCCCAATACATAATTGCTGATGATTTCACCCCATTCCAGGTTCCTTGGCAACTTAGCTGCAACTTTTAAGTTGAACTAATGCCCGCTTGATCAAGTAAGCAATACTGACAAGCTTCAAAGAAGTTGCTTTCAGGGGTCATTGGCTAAGAGCTATAATGAATGCGATACATCTGGGAAAAAAAACAACCAAAAATGAGTGTCTCACTTTAACCTTTTTTTTTTTTTTTAACCTGTCAGTAAGACTTTACTTAGAGACTATAACAATTTAGTTACATCTTATCGCAATGGGAACACGAGTAGAAATAAAATAGATGTTTATAAGCTCTGCTTATTTTATACCCAGTTATTAAATCCCTTTATGAAACAATTTATTGGTTTAATGTTTTCATCTCTATTTTGTGCATTCTGGAGTTCACGCCAATCAGTCCTAGCCTGTTTGAACCAACTCTTTCCTCATCTCTTTGCATCCATATATATTAAGAGGAAGCCAATCTACTATTAAACATTTTTAAATTATGTCCAGAGGAATTTGGAATTTTTCATGTGAACATAACATTTTTCTTGAGTCAAAAGTCCTTCGAGTCTCAGCTTTATAAAAAATATTCCCTATCGACAGTGTCACCAGCCAACCTTATGGCCTAACCAATGCCCTGGCTGAACAAACAAAACTTGAGTTCAGATGGCTAATGAAATAAGATCCCAAGTCATAGTGAATGTGCTTGGCTGCTCATGAAGTAAAAGCACTGCAAAGTTCTTCCTAATTTCACAGCTGTATTAAAACTATATTCAGAATCTTCATAAGCTGCCCATCTAGACAAAGAATACTAATTAATCAAACAAAATCACAGACTTTATTGTGACAACATGACTTGATTTCCTGATTTTAATTCATTGCTAGCAAATGTGAGAAGCTATATTTTTGAAACGATGGCAGATTGAAGGGTATTGCTGTTTTAATGAACAAATTCAAAGACAACTTTCAAATCTTAGTTTGATCACTTGGGCAGAGAGCCTAGCACTGTACCTGACATATAATAGGTGCTCAATAAATATTTGTCAGTTGAATAAAGGCTGCCTTGCTCACTGCATTCCTCTACCCCAGATGTTTAACTTAGAAAAAAAAAATGATGATGTAGAGCTGTATCTATTGACATAGATTAATATCCACTATGCACTGTTACATGAAAAAGGCAGGTTATAATACTGCAAATATTGCATGATCCCATTTTTATAAATCTTTATATGGGCATACAGATATATCAAATGTTAACAGTATGTACTGTATCTCTCTGAGGTGGGATATAGGTGATATATACTTTTCTGTGTTTAATACATTCTTTTCTTTACAATGAGCATGTATTATCTTTATAATCAGAAAAACAACTAGGAGGAAACACTCAGATATTACAGTGTTACTTCCCTGCTCAAGTAGTCCTTCAATAATTCATCTTCCATGAAGCAGTTCTTAAACTTTAGGGTCCATAAAAATCACCTGGAATGTTTGTTTAAGATGTAGATTCTGCAGCACCATCCCTCAGAGATTCCGATTCATTAGGCCTAGGTAGGTTATCTACTCACCAGGTGATCCTGATGCAAGCGAATCAGAATAGATTCCAAGATTTTGAGGCCGTTTGTCTTCAGCCCCCTCATACCTCTATGGAGTCTTCTTCCATCACTACCTGCCTCAAATTTAACCAACAATACGCTGTCATTTTGTAATTCTTTTCACAGAATATGATGTCTCTGCTGCCTGCAAAACACCTCCATCCCATCCTGTCTTCAGTAGCTAATTACTACAGTCCTTTAGGATTTGGCCCAAATGTTTCTCCTTTCAGAAAAATCCCTCCTTGGCAACATATCCCCCAAGATCCCCCACCTTCACTGTGTCTCAGGGTGCTGCTTCCCCTTTCATTTATTCTTTCAGCCAGTACTTACTGTGAGCCAACTATGTGCCTGTGCAAGTCTACATTCAGGCACTTTTACGTGATAGTTATCTATTTATATATCTACTTTCCTCACTAGAGTGTGAGTTCCTTGAAGAAGGAGATGGTCTTATTTGTCTTTGTTCCCAAAGACATTTTGGTACTTGATAAATGTTGAATGAATGAATGAATCAATGAATAAATGAGAAAAAAGAATGAAGTAAAGGAACAGAAAGTAAAAATAAATACCAGTACAAAATAAGAACATACAGTTATAGAAAGAAATGCTTCCAGGGAAAGAAATAGATACCATACACCCTGAGAACTCTGTTGAATCACCTACACTTTTGTAACCCAGAAGAAATGGTCATGAATCCTTATGAGTGGGTCATATGTATTCCTCACTCTCCCCAACACAAGTGCGTGGTATATTTGAGATGCAAACTCAGATTGATGTACTTTTTTTTTTAAATTGTGGTAAAATACACATAACAAAAATTAACCATTTTAACCATCTTAAAGTATACAATTCAGAGGCATTAAACACATTCCTGATGTGCAGTAATCACCATCTAGTTTCAGAACTTTTTCATCACACCAAATGGAAACCCCGTACTCACTAAGCAGTCACTCTTCATATCCACACTCTCCCAGTTCCCAGCCCCCAGATCTGCCTTTTCTCTCTTTGGATTGGCCTGTTCTGGATATTTAATATCAATGGTATCATACAATATGTGACTTTTTATGTCTGGCTTCTTTCACTTAGCACACTGTTTTCAAGTTTCATCTATGTTGTAGCATGTATCAGCACTTCATTCCTTTTATGGCTGAATAATATTCCATTGTTTGGATACACCATCATTTGTTTATCCATTCATCTATTGATGAACATTTGGGTTTCCACCTTTTGGCTATTGTGAATAATGCTGCAATGAACATTTGCGCCCAAGAGTCTGTTTGAGTCCCTGCTTTCAAGTCTTTGGAGTATATACACCTAAGAGTAGAATTGATAAGTCATGTGGAAATTCCATGTTTAATGTGTTGAGGGACTGCCAAACTGTTTTCCTGTACATGTTTTTTCTCCTCTATTTCAATTTAGCACTTTTTTCTCTACTAATTTAGTTTCTACAGCCTTGGAAACATTGACATTTTGTGGAAGAAATTAACATGAAGGAATTCTCTGTGTATCCTACTTTCTTTTCTGCACACTATGGCCTAACTGATCACATCTTCCCCCACCAACCAATTTCTTGGCCAAGGAAAGGAAGGATATTAGAACATAATATTTTAATATTTGCAGTCTGTTTCTGGAATTGTTGAAAACTATCTGTTTATTTGTCTGTCTGTCTATCTGATCTATTTGTATCTTCATTCCATGGAAACGTTTGTATCCAGATGTCATATAAGAATTTTCCTGTTGTCCCAGAATTTCAAAGTTAGGAATAAAAGAGTCTATATACACCAATATTCCAAATCCAGAGAACTGCCAAAATTGCCAACAACCATTTCTCCATATAGCTCACTGAAAAATTCTAGTTCAGAGAATTGGCTGAACTTTACCTCTCCTCCACCCCCCTTTCTCCCTCTCATGCTCCTTCATACTTAATATAAGGAGAAAACTAGGACAGAGTGGAGGCTGCCTTTGGGAAAGTGAGATGCAGAGTATCTGAAAAGATTCTGTTTTCTCTCCTCAAGACCTCGCTGTGTAGAGAGCGAATGGGAGTGTCATCCTTCCTTGCAATGAAGGACGAAGGGCCCCAGGAGAACCACTTGTAAAGTCAAGGTTGTGTTTTAGTTATCTAGTGCTGCTATAACAGAAATACCACAAGTCAATGGTTTTAACAAACAGAAATTTATTTTCTCAAAGTCTAGTAGACTAGAAGTCCGAATTCAGGGCGCTAGCTCCAGGGGAAGGCTTTCTTTGTCAGTTCTGGGGGAAGGTCCTTGTCATCCATCTTCCCCTGGTCTAGGAGCTTCTCAGTGCAGGGACCCTGGGCCCAAAGGACACGCTCTGCTCCGGGCACTTGTTTCTTGGTGGTATGAGATCCTCCTGTCTCTCTGCTCCCTTCCCTCTTTTATATCTCAAAAGAGATTGACTCAAGATACAACCTAACCCTGTAGATATGAATCCTGCCTCATTAAAATAACTGCCCCTAATCCTGCCTCATTAACATCATAACCAAAACCAAACCTGTTGCCACTGCCGTACAGTCAATTCCAACTCATAGCAACCCTATAGGACAGAGTAGAACTGCCCCATAGGGTTTCCAAGCAGCAGCTGGTGGATTGGAACTGCTGAACTTTTGGTATGCAGACGTAGCTCTTAACCACTGCACCACCAAGGTTAGGATTTACAACACATAAGATAATCGCATCAGATCATAAAATAGTGGACAATCACACAGTACTGGGAATCATGGCCTAACCAAGTTGACACATATTTTTGGGAGACACAATTCAATCCATAACAGGTTGGAAGAAAGAGATACTGGTATGTTATCCCCCAGTTGAATCTCTTTCTAAACAGCGGGCTTGCTAATATGTCTCTGTGTTACCATAGCAGGGATAAAAGAGAATCTGGAAGGATATTTGCCTTGGTGAGGGAACTGCCAGACAAGGATGGAGCCAGAACTACTCCCCTACCTCGAGGTGCAGAAGATGAATCCTACAGGGGCCGATGGGCCCCAAGATGTGGCCACATCTCAAAAATGGCTGCCAAAGCATAGGGTTGCTGATGAGAGGAAGGCTTCTCATCATCAGGGCAGGCAGGAATGACTACCAGTCAACAGGGCACCTGTAGACTATGTCCTAGAAAAGTGATGGTGTATCCCCAAGGAGAGGACTGTAACCTCACTCAGTCAGGAAAGGGGATATCTGTTTTTCCCTCTTCCTGTTTCCTGCCCTGACTGGGAAGAAGGAGTGTGAGGAGGTGTGTGAGAGCCAGGCCCTGCTCCACCACAAGTTGCTACAACATTGGCTATGTGGAACTGGGCAGGGAATGGGATAAGGAGCCCTAGTGGTGTAACAGTTAAGTGCTCAGCTGCTAACCTAAAGGTTGGCGTTTTGAATCCACCCAGTGATCTATTCCCATAAAGATGACAGCCTAGAAAACCCTACGGAGCAGCTTAGTCAAAAATCGACTTGACAGCACCTATTAACAGTAATAGGGAATGGGATAGGGAAGTGCCTTGAATCATATATAAGTTTAAAAATGAACAGGACTGATTCCTAAAACTAAAGTGAGATAATTTTGAAAATCAAAAGTGACTAAAATGTTATGGAACCTAGCCAAGAGAAAAGATAGGATTTGCAATGGTATCATTGGGTAACAGTTATTAGGGGAAAAAGATTTCTTATTTTTCTCAGGAGTTCTTGGTTGGTGCAAATGGTTAACATACTCAACTGCTAATGTAAATGTTGGAGGTTTGAGTTCACCCAGAGGAGCCTCAGAAGAAAGTCCTAGTGATTTGCTTCTGAAAAATCAGCCACTGAAAACCCTTGAAGCACAATTCTACTCTGATACAAATGGGGTCTCCATGAGTTGGAGTCAACTTGATGGCAATTGGTTTGATTTACTGGTTTTTGTTTTTCTCAACAAATTGAGATGCCTCAATAAACTCGATGCACCATTTGACATTCAGGCCCATGTGAAACCACCCTGATTCTCAGGGGAGAGCCAGTCTTTTTCCTTTGGATCTTAAAAGCAATTGCTAATAGGTGACAAGCTCTGCTTTTTAGGGTACAGCAGTAAAAAGGTGCTCATTAGCAGCTGATATTTAATGTGAGTGCTTCCTAATGTAACTTCATTTAGAGCTATTTTTATTTAATGAACCCTGGAAAGCTGTAATGAAGCCAACACCCCCCCTGTTGTTTTTACATAGATCCTATAGCAGAGAAATTGTGCAGTGCCACTTAGCAAAGGCATGAGAAAAACGCAGCTGAAGTTAGGGTTCAGCCTCTAGAAGCTGTCTGTCCCACTCAACCTTAGCAATTTCAAAAATGATGAATTTATGAAAACTAAAGTTAGGCTGCCACATCTTTTTCCCATGGAACCACTAGTGGTTTCAAACCGCAGACCTTACAGTTAGTAGTCAATTACTTTAACCACTGTGCCACCAGGCCTCCTTGAAATTAGGTATATAGAAGCTGAAGGTAGCTCCCGAAATCAACGAACGATTTCATGTCTTCCTTTCTCCCCCTCCTCTCTCTCTCCTAACCTCTCTAGATTCTGTTGCTTCTTTTATTAAGCTATCTCTTCTCATCTACTCAATCTGTCATCCTTCAGCTGAAAACAAGTCTTCTCTCTTGCTTAAATGAATCATACATAGGTGTAACAAGTTGCCTTTTAAGGCAGACATTACGTGAAAGCACTCATTGAGAAGGGTTTTTTAAATTTCAGAGTAAAGACCACCAGTCACTCAAAACGGGTCTTGTTTAAGGAAATGCCATGTGGCTGCCCTGACTTAGTTATGCAAACGTAAATTGATTAGATCACTTCGACGGACTCCTTTACCTATGTTTGTCTTAAGAGGTGAGGGCAAGAAGGCCTTACAGAATTTTGCGTGGCTGAGGAAAATGGCTCAGCCCTGAAGAGGAAAGGCAGACAGTGGCTGTCGGTGTTGGGGTGTTTTAGTTAATTAGTGCTGCTAATAACAGAAATACCACAAGTGGATGGTTTTAACAAAGAGAAATTTATTCTCTCACAGTCTAGGAGGCTAGAAGTCCAAATTCAGGGTGCCAGCCCCAGGGGAAGGCTTTCTGTCTCTGCTGGCTCTGGAGGAAGGTCCTTGTCGTCAATCTTCTCCTGATCTAGGAGCTTCTCCTCCCAGGGACCCCGGGCCCAAAAGATGTGCTCTGCTCCTGGCACTACTTTCTTGGTGGTATGAGGTCCTCCTGTCTCTCTGCTCCCTTCTCTCTTTTGTATCTCAAAAGAGATTGACTCAAAATGCAGCCTAATCTCGTAGATTGAGTCCTGCCTCATTAACGTAACTGCCTCTAATTCTGTCTCATTAACATCATAGAGGTCAGGATTTACAACACACAGGATAAATACATCAGATCACAAATTGGAGGACAACCACACAATACTGGGAATCATGGCCTAGCCAAGTTGACACACATTTTTAGGGGACGCAATTCAATTCCTAACATGGGGTTAGAGTCACTCTGCTCCTACCACAGTGGTTACCATTACTGGGGCCAGCTTGCACCCAAGGATGTGGCAGTGAAAGTAACCTCTGAGCCCGAGCATGAGTCCCATTGCAGCTGGCAGGGTCCAAATCTGGCATGGGACTGGATATACTTTTGTTTGAGCTGGACTCCGTAAGGGTACAAGCAGAAAGCAGTTTTATCCTTTCGCACTGTTGCCTTTAAGCAGCAAGGTCTATGGAAGCTTTCTGCTCTACTTCTGGATGAAGTCTTGGGTGATCTCATAGCTATATCAAGCCGTTTTCAGGTATTCATGAATAACACCAGTTTTCAGGTATTTAAAGTGCAGAGCAGTCTAAAATTTAAGCTTCAGTCTCTCACCCAATTCAAAGTTTCTCCCCTTTCTTAAGCTAAGTTGGCCCAGGTTGGAAACCTGCAATGGAAAGGAGATCGTGGGGATGTTTTAAGTATGTCTTCACCTTTCCTCCTCAATTCACTACGTTGCCTCTGGCTTCGCCAGAATTGGAGCAAGAGAGGAGAGGCAAGGAGCAAAAAAAGAAAAATAGCATTACTTGGGACCTGGTATCAGGTCCCTCTGGGGGTGTCAAATGCCCCACAGTTGATACTTTTCTCATAAGGTAGTTGTTGGGGATCTTCAGAGAATTCCATGACTAGGGATTTCTTCCCTGCAGTTCTGGGTGCAGTTCTGCCTTTCTGCAGTCATTCCCACACAGGCATCTTTTTTTTTTTTAAAAAAAAAAAAACACCTGTGCCATGCATTGGGGATGGAGCAGTGGGAAAAACAGACACAGGAGCCTGGAGCCTAGTGGAAAGACAGACATCATTACAAATAATTGCACAAATAAATATGTAGCAGGTGTAAATAGTCTACAAAAAAACAGTGTTTCTTTATTTTATTTAAGTCAACTTAAGTCTAAATTAGAGTTGCCATCAGGACCCAAACTGGGAAATTTAATCTCAGCAATTCTTGCCTGCCATCACACTGCCCACATCCCCCACCAGAGAAGTCATAGGCTCTTTCACAGCAGTAGTTGGCCACCTGGCTGTGCTGGCTGCTGCTGACGGCCACTGTTCCTCGGGGTCCCTTGGAGTTGGACACTTTATGGCTTGGACCTGACACTCTGGTGAGGATGGGAGTCCCAGTGCCTGAAGTCCAGACACCCCCTTGGAGGTTCCCTGCCTCCCTGAGAGAGGGGAATAAGGTTCCTCTCTGCACCCTATTCCCTGAGGAATTGCTCCTCTCCTGGCTACTTATTACTTCTCTCTAGGTCTCTCTATCTAACCTTCTTAATGGTTCAAACTTTAAGAAAACAAAACACAGCAAAGCCTTTTTTTGGAACATAGTAGGGGAATTTATACACAGAAACAAACATAAATTTGTGTGACAATAAATTGCTCTGCCACAAAGAGATAAGTCTATGTTATTATAAGTACTAGGAAGGAAAAATACTGTATTTTACACAAATAATGTGCACTTTACATTTTGGCAAAAAATACAGAACACGCTGCACTATTTGTGTAAAAATACAGTACATGGGCTGGCTATAAGAGTATGATAAGGGGACCTAAGTTAGCTGGAGTAGGGTGAGGGCATCAGAGAATGCCCCTTGGAGGAAGTGGCATTAAAGCTGAGACATGAGGAGATGAGACAATGACGAGTGTCCCGGGCAAAGGGACTGTATTTGTTTCCTGTGGCTTCCATGACAAGTTACCACAAACTGGATGGCTTAAAACAAGACAAATTTTTTTCTTTCACAGTTCTGGAGACCATCAGGATATCAGCAGGGTCTTGCTCCCTCCAAAGGCTCTGGGGGAGAATCTTCCCTTGCCTCTCTCAGCTTCTGGTGGCTCTAGATGTTCCTTGGCTCTGGACTGCATAACTCCAGTCTCTGCCTCTGTCTTCACATGGCCTTCT
Source organism: Trichechus manatus latirostris (assembly GCF_000243295.1). NCBI lineage: Eukaryota > Metazoa > Chordata > Mammalia > Sirenia > Trichechidae > Trichechus > Trichechus manatus. Next base: position 2,898,449 of record NW_004444030.1, on the reverse strand, counting down.
CCCCTTCTCTCTTTTTTCTCTCATTTATAAGAATACTTGTCATTGGATTTAGGGCTCATTCCCATAATCCAGGCTGATTTCATCTCAAGATTCTTAATTATATGTGCAAAGACTGTTTTTTGTAAGTAAGGTCACATTCACAGGTTCTGGGTGTTAGAGCACGGATTTATCTTTTTTGATGGGGAGCGGGGGACACAATTCAACCCATTGCAGGGACTAGCAGTGCAAAGTCCCTGACACTTTCTCCCCTGGACTCTCGAGGTAGGCCAGTCTCTGTATCACTCCTTTATCATGCCATGTAGTATTGGTATTATCATCTTCTGCTTTATAGATGTTTGTTCCTCCAGAGTATATATTTATTGAAAGCAAGGATTTTATCTCTACTATTTTTGCATCCTACCCTTTGGTCCCAGTACCTAGCACAATATCTTACACTTGAGACACTTGAAATCAGCTGCAGATTCAGAATCAGGTGCATTCTATTTGGAGACAAAGCAAGGAAATACCAACTTCTGAAACTAAAATTAATAGAAACATCATAACTGAATGGGATTACCCATTTGTGGAAATCTTTTCAGGAGGAAATGATTTGGATAAGTGTTCCTGATAAGATTAGGGAGCTTCTTAGCTCCCAGCCAGGGACCTAAGGTGCTCCCCGCAGAAGAAAAGGCATCGATTTAAAATGCAACTAATGAAAGATAAGCTGTCATCTTGGAAATAGTGACATGTCTATCTTCAGGGTGTGCTGTAATTACAGAAGTCTTTGGTGACTGTTATGGAACATTGAAAAAGTAAGTTTTTGGTAAGAATTTGTGATTGCTGATCTGTCATTGTCAGAGGCAGAGAGACAATTGAGTCTGGAAGACATGAGTTTTCTAGTCATGTTAAAGCAGCACTACCTAGTGAAGTAGGAATAAGACCCACAACACCACCCAGGATACCTTTGTTGGGATTGCATACTTACCATCAATCTTCTGGTGACAAATTGGTTTCCCAGGTAATTTGACAGCTGGAGGCCAGGTGACAGAGAGGGCTGTGCCCTGGACAGTGGACTTGAGTATACTAGTCAGCAATAAAGTTTTTTTTCTGTCTAAATTTGCTTTCATGGTGATACCTTGTGAATTTGGATAGCAGGAATCAGTCCCCAGAATATGACTGATCCTTCCAGAGAACAAATAAAATTATCAGAATCTGCCACACCTGGCACCTAGACCTCTTGGTTGCCCCTTTTCGAGGAAGCTCAGCCTCAGGCATCCCACCTGTCTCTTTTCTACCCCTGAAGTTTGCTGTTTAGGAGGGTGATTTGGTAGCAAGGCTGGGGGAGGAAGTAGCAGCCCATGGGTGGGCTTAAGCATTTATATTTCATTTGGCTGCTGAGGAAAAGATGAGTTGGGTGGGGAGGAACAAAAGAGAAGGGTATCAGGAAAGGTAGACACAGTGTTTTAAATGGAAAGATGCTTGGAGCTCAGGTTTCTAGTGTTGCTCAAACGATAGTGCATTCTTTCTTTAAAGGCATGGAGACCATTTGCAAATAAATCAGACAATGCAATGCATCAGAGATGCTGGATTCACAAATCTGTGTCTATGGTAGCACAATCCCAGGCTGTCATGGTTTGAATTATGTTCCCCAAAAAATGTGTATATCAATTTGGCTAGGCCATGATTCCTGGTACTGTGTGATTTTCCTGTATGTTGTAAACCTGCCTCCATGATGTTAATGAGGGAGGATAGGCGGCAGTTGTGTTAGTAAGGCAGGACTCAGTCTACAGATTGGATTGGATCCTGAGGCAATGTCTTGAGATATAAAAGACAGAACTGAGCAGAGAGACAGGGGGACCTCATACCATCAAGAAAGCAGTGCCGGGAGCAGAGCGCATCCTTTGGACTGGGGTCCCTGCGCAGAGAAGCTCCTAGTCCAGGGGGAACACTGAAGAGAAGAAGGCTGACAGAGAGAAAAAGGCTTCCCCTGGAGCTGACACCCTGCATTTGGACTTTTAGCCTACTTTGACTGTGAGGAAATAAATTTCTCTTTGTTAAACCATCCACTTGTGGTATTTCTGTTACAGCAGCACTAGATGACTAAGACACAGGCATCTCTTACTTTTTTTTTAAAGAAGCTTAGATGTCCTAGTTCCATTGGGTCTTGGTAGCGATAAGGAAAATGCTTTTAGATTTATAGTTACATTTCATCTACTTAAAAAGCCTGGAGAGGAATGTAAAAAAGAAAAGAAAACACACTTGGCTGTATCTCAGACATTCTGCTTTTGAGCAGATGCACATTCAATTGCAAACTTTGTTTTCTCCCCCAATTAGTCTCCAAATGAGTAACTCACAATTTCCATTTGCATGGTTCATTTTGTTTCCCGATAACGTAAATGATTATTTCTTGCTTCAAAGAAAGTCAAATTTTCAAGGACACAAGAGACTGATAGCATTGTGATCCTTTAAAAATTAAAAACTTTGCTTATTCTAATAAAACCAACCTTTTGGTCTGAGATTCCAAGCTATTTATCTTTTTTTCCCCCTACCAGCCCTGATAGTAGGTCAGTCATGTCCCTGCCCTGCCTACACACCCCCTAAGGAAGACTGATGGGGAGACCAAGGGAACCTCTTCTCTGGTAGCATATGACCCAAGGGCAGTCAACCCATGGGCCTGTGAGGTGATCCATTGTGAGAAGCTATGCCCACAAAGGAAGGAGTTGGAATGGTTGGATTTCCATTCTCTAGGACTTGAATGGGGGATATGTGGAGATAATCAGGCAGTCAGTAGGGGAATCTTAAACTGATGAGCATTAAATCTGAGAGCCAAGAGTAAGCCAAAGTTGCAAATAAGTGAACATTACATAGAAACAATCTATACAGGTCTGAGGGCAAGAAAGCCAGTTAGAAGTGGGAAAAGCAGCAAATGAAGAAGAGTTGAATTATGTTAAGGAAGGAGCATTAGAGTGAAGATCCATGAAGATCTGGAGGAACCTACACTGCCTTTGATTTCAGATTATTTTCCAGTTCCAGGCTCCATGGGGCCCCACAGCTCTACTATGGAACAGCTTTTCCCCTCAAGGACTAATTTTCTTGGTCATCTGGCTAGGTTCTCATTTCCTTAGTCCCATGTATAAGAGCCCTACAGTTAAGGTCACCATTTAACCCTGATGCTCATTTTTTTTCCTCCTTCGCTTCCTTCTTTCTTTCTTTCTTATCAGTAATGGAATTTATTAGTCCCTAGATGGCGCAAATGGTTAACTGCTCAACTACTAGCCCAAAAGTTGGCACTTTTTTTTTTTCCTCTAAAGGCTGGATATGTCTAGGAAACTTCTATGCATTTGCTTTGGGCAAGTTTTGTTGCCTTTCCCTATAAAGTGTATTGTCATTCCCTTCACCAAAGTTGACACTTGTCTACTATCTAGTTAGTGACTTCCCCTTCCTTTCCCTCCCCACCCTCCTAACCACCAAAGACTTTTTTTTTTTTTTTTTCCTGCGTGTAAACCTTTTCTTGAGTTCTTCTAATAGTGGTCTCATACAATATTTGTCCTTTCGTGACTGACTTATTTTGCTCAGCATAATGCCTTGCAGATTCATCCATGTTGTGAGATGTTTAATGGATTCATAATTGTTCTTTATCGTTGTGTAGTATTCCATTGTGTGTATTACCATAATTGGTTTATCTATTCATCTGTTGATGGGCATTTATGTTGTTTCCATCTTTTTGCTATTGTGAATAGTGCTGCAGTGAACATGGGTGTGTATATTTCTATTTGTGTGATGGCTCTTATTTCTCTATGGTACCCTAGGAGTGGACTGCTGGATCATACGGTATTTCTGTTTCTAGCTTTTTAACGAAGCACTATATCGGGTGCAGTGATTAAAGCACTGGACTGCTAACCAAAAGGTCGGCAGTTCGAAACCACAAGCAGCTCCGCAGGAAAAAGATGTAGCAGTCTGCTTCCATGAAGATTTACAGCCTTGGAAACCCTATCGGGTCACTATGAGTCAGAATCGACTTGATGGCAGTGGGTTTTGGGTTTTTATACCGATTTCCAAAGTGTTTGTACCATTTTACATTCCCACCAGCAGTGCATAAGAATTCAAATCTCCCTGCAACCTCTTTAGCATTTGTAATTTTGTGTTTTTTGAATTAGTGCCAGTATTGTCAGGGTGAGATAATACCTCATTGTAGTTTTGATTTGCTTTTCTCTAGTGGCTAATGATCACAAGCATTTCCTTCTGTGTCTGTTAACCACCTGTCATGGTTTGAATTATGTCCCCCAAAAAATGCGTATATCCGTTTGGCTGGGCCATGATTCCTGGTACTGTGTGATTTTCCTATATGTTGTAAATCCTGCCTCTATGATGTTAATGAGGGAGGTTGGGTGGCAGTTGTGTTAGTAAGGCAAGACTGGATCTACAAGACTGGATTGTGTCCTGAGGCAATCTCTTGAGATATAAAAGACAGAAGTGAGCAGTGAG
>NW_004444030.1:2785671-2893154 GCF_000243295.1 Trichechus manatus latirostris | reverse complement strand
ACCCAGCAATTCAGTCCCTCAGGGAGTTTGGATGTGTCTATGGAGCTTCCATGACCTTTCCTTGTACAAGTTGTGCTGGTTTCCCCAGTATTGTGTACTGTCTCACCCTTCATCTTTTGGTGAAGTCTTTTGATGAGCATTAAGTGTTTAATTTTCAGGAGCTCCCAGTTATCTAGTTTCTCTTCTGGTGTTTGTGCATTGTTAGTTATGGTTTGTATACTACTTATGGCATGTATTAGGGCCCCTAGCATTGTCCCTATTTTTTCTTCCATGATCTTTATTGGTTTAGATTTTATATTTAGGTCTTTGATTCATTTTGAGTTAGTTTTTGTGTATGATGTGAGGTATGAATCTTGTTTCATTTTTTTTTACAGATGGACATCCAGTTTTGCCAGCACCATTTGTTAAAGAGACTGTCTTTTCCCCATTTAACTGATTTTGGCTCTTTGTCAAATACCAGCTGCTCATAGATGGATGGATTACATCTGGGTTCTCAATTCTGTTCCATTGGTCTATGTGTCTGTTGTTGTACCAGTACCAGGCTGTTTTGACTACTGTGGCTATATAATAGGTTCTAAAATCAGATAGTATGAGACCTCCCACTTTGTTATTCTTCTTCAGTAATGCTTTACTTATCCAAGGCCCCTTCCCTTTCCGTATGAAGTTGGTGATTTGTTTCTCCATCTCGTTAAAGAATGCTGTTGGAATTTGAATTGGAATTACATTGTATCTGTAGATCGCTTTGGGTAGACTTGACATTTTCACAATGTTGAGTCTTTCTATCCATGAGCACGGTATGTTTTTCCACTTATGTAGGTCTCTTTTGGTTTCTTGCAGTAGTGTTTTGTAGTTTTCTTTGTATAGGTCTTTTATGTCCCTAATTAGATTTATTCCTAAGTACTTTATTTTCTTGGGGGCTATTGTAAATGGTATTGATTTGGTGATTTCCTTTTCGAAGTTCTCCTTGTTGGTGTAGAGGAATCCAACTGATTTTTGTATGTTAATCTTGTATGCTGCTACTTTGCTGAAATCTTCTATTAGTTCCAGTAGCTTTCTTCTGGATTCTTTGGGGTTTTCTGTGTATAAGATCCTATCATCTGCGAATAGGGATAGTTTTACCTCTTCCTTGCCAATTTCGATGCCTTTTATTTCTTTTTCTTGCCTTATTGCTCTATGTAGAACTTCCAGCATGGTGTTGAATAAGAATGGTGATAAAGGGCATCCTTATCTGGTTCCCATGCTCAAGGGGAATGCTTTCAGTCTCTCTCCACTTAGAATGATGTTAGCTGTTGGTTTTGTAAAAATGCTCTATTGTGTCAAGGAATTTCCCTTCTATTCCTGTTTTGCTGAGAGAAAAGTTGGACTTTGAACTTACCCAGAGGCACCTCAGGAGATAAGTCACAGCCTTGTAAACTCTATGGAGCAATTCTACTCTGCACTCATGAAGTCACCGTGAGTTCGAATTGACTCAATGCCAGCTAACAACAATCAACATGGAATTTATTGCCTCAGATACCCAGTGAGCCCAAAGGTGGAGCCTGCTTCAATGGGGATTTACAATGTGAGCAGGACTGCTGCTCCTTCTCTGCTAATCCCTCACCTCTGCCTTCTCTATAGGCTTGTTTCATCCTCTCGCTGGCTTGCCTTCTGATGGCTACCAGCAGTTCCTGTGGCTACATGCCTCCTTGGACAAGAGAGGGGATGCTTGAAGAATTTCCTGGGGTTCACTCTGATTTGACCAACTTGTGTCATGTGCCTACTTAGGTCATGAACCAATCTGTGACAGGGGATGGGCCCATCTCACCTTCATTGCAGAGCCGGAGGAATAACTGCTAAAGAGGAAACTGCAATGCTCACAGCATCCTCTTTCATTGCAGATTTTTAAATGCCACTATCTTTTGTAAAACCATCAATGGCCTCCCATGGCAATGAGAATAAAATAAAAGTTTCTTTTTTATCTTGACCTAGGAGATCATGTGTGATCTCACCTATGCCTGTGACCCCAGCTGTGCCTTAGGTCCTCCCCTTCTCCTCTTCCCTTTGTGCTTCATCCACACTGAGTTTTTAATTCCTCAAAAGGTCCAAATTCTTTTCCATCTCAAGGACATCACACATGCCACTGGAGCATGCTCTGCTTGGAACTTTCTTCCATCTACTTTTCATCTTGGTTTCACTGAAATAAACTTATAATTTAAAATGAGGACAAGTGTCTTAAAGTAGAAGTATATAGAGCTATGAGAGAAAAATATGGGGAGGAAGACTTAATTTAGACCAGGGAGGAAGGAGAGAGAAGGGTTCAGGAAAGGCCTTTCTAAACTGAAAAATGAAGGATAAATAGCTCTCGTTTGTTTAACATCTGATTCTCCTACTAGATTGAGAACTCTAGGAGGACAAGGGCCATCCTTTGTTTGATTCACCTCATTATCCATGGTGCTCAGAACAGTTCTGGCCCACAGTAACTACTCAATATGTATTTGTGGATTGACTAAGTAAATATTCAAAGTACTCTATGAGGTCAGTATTACTGTCCCCACATGACAAATGAGAAAACTAAGATTGAGAATAATGAACTTGCCTTCTAGGAAGTAGCAGAGCCAGAATTAGAACCCAGCAGCAACCTTAAGGCTCTTTTCTACTAGCTATGGGATCTTCCAAAGAGAAGTTGTAGGTCGATTTGTGGTTTGGGTACAAAAGGCTAAAAAGGGCACCCTGACCTCCAGGCACAGTGGATATTCTCTTAAACGCGTCCTGAACTTTCCCACCCCTGCTTTTTGCTCCTTCTTTTTGTTCCACCTGGAATAGCTTTCTCCTCTTTCTGTGTCTGCCCAAATCTTACTCATTGTTCAGAGGCCACCTCAGATATATCTTTTAAACTCTGTTTGTACCTTTTTTATGATGCCATCGTCTACCCTGTATTAGGATTATCTAGGTGTATCTCTCCCCTATCCATTAATTCCTTACTTGAGAGATGGGATCATATCTTATTTATATATCTGTAGCCCCTTAAGCACAAAGCTTGATTCTGAAGCATTATGTGTTTCTCACTCAAAAGACAGTATGTTTGACAATATCTTCATCACTAACTGATGAATATGGACTAAGAAAAAAGACTCTCTGGCTTCCAAGTTTGCCTTGCTGCTAACCAGACAGTCATTTATCCTCTCAGGGTGTTTATTTTTTAACTTGGAAAATGTAAGATATTATATCTAAGTATAAATTTATATATTTATATGTAAATACACAAATGTAAGCTATTATAAAGTTTAATGATTGGATCTTGAGGATCTTGGAGGTGCTGTCTTTTCAAAGATGTTAAGCAAGAGTTACTGCATGCTCTGATTGGTTTCCTCATGTTGCTTTTCTTGCACTACCTATTTACTTCTTTAAGTGAATGCATGGCTAATAGTTTGTCAAATAAGAAAAAGAAACAGAGAAAAACTTAATTTCCTTCCAACATTAGCATGACCAGAACCCTTATAATCATCTTATACACAAACCCTTTCATGATCCACGTACTACACTCTGATCCACTCTTGGTCACTAGGCTATAACCAGGAAGCCAGACTAGTTGGGGTCAGACCACCCATTTCTCAAGCTTGTGTCTTGGCAGAAAGCCTAACACTCACAGCATTATCAGCATTACCAGGAATGGCCTGACCACTGTGTGGATTCTTGGTGACCTACTGCTCAGAAAGCAGGCTTGAGGCTCTACCACAGTGGCCTGTACTCTCGGCTGCTTACCTTGATCTATGGAACTCTGTACCCCCAGGATGGCAAGGCTTGTGGTCTGGAAAGAGCCTTCTCTTTGCCTTTCCAGAAAGCAGTCTCTCTTAACTGGGCCCTATGTGCTGCCTATCTGGAAAATTCTTGACCAGACTCACATCCTAACTCCAGAGGCAAATATAAAGCATTATAACTCTTGGAAGACAGGGTGCATGACACATATACCTCCAGCCCCATGGGGGACAATCTGACCAATTCTACTAGTCAAAGAGAAATAAAGCTTTGCAGAATTACTGTCATTTCTTTTATAGGCCTTTGTTATACTTGTCATTCACAGAAGAAAGAAATATCTACTGCAACTTCCATAATATTGAGTTTGAATGACTCATATTCCTGCCTAACTATTATAAAGCTTTTTGGTAGAATTCTGTCTGGCCCTAATTGAAGTTTATGGAACCTTCACCTTCAAATGCAATAAACCTGTCATCACCAGGGAAGCAGTTTGCACCTGAGGCTACGGCCTGATGTTGTAATCTAGGCCTGATAATCTGATGAAGAGGCCGTGAATGGCTGTCATGCTGATGTCAACCTCAGCAAGCACAAAGGTCACTGTTAAACCAAGGTGAGGCCTGGTCTTTGGTGCAAGGAGAGTGGGGTCTTAGGGCAGGAAGGAGAAGGAAATCAAGGCCAAGCTTGCAACATTTCACAGTCCTTCCTCCACAATCATGAATGAGCGGTTAGGAATTTACTTATCCAGTCTACAGTTTCCTTTGTTCCTCCCCAACATGTCATCACAAGTGGGGTTGAATACTCCAGCGAACATTTAATTAAGGGGTGTATGAAAAATTGGACTTCTAAAGGCTAATAAAGGGTAACTTTAAATCTTATTTCAAAAGTAACACACGTTTATCATAGAACATTTAGACAACACAGGTAAGTGAAAAGAAAAAATGATAGAATTATCAATTAATTCTACCACTCAGATAGATAACATTGTTAACATATCCTTCCTGTCTTTTTTCTATGCACACACAAACCCACATTTTCTTTTTACAAATATATAGTCAGACTATCCATATGGTTTTAAAACTTGCTGTTTTGCATAATATATCATAAACACATTTCTATGCCATTAAATATTACTTTGAAGTATGCAAAATTTTAATGAATTCTAGAATATTCCATTTTAGGAAATGATGGTCCTGCTAGTTGTGAGGAAGGATTATTCACTGAAGGGGTTGCAGGACCTGGTAATTGTAACAGAAAGAACTGGGAGAGCATGCTTAGGGGTAGAGGATGATATAATGCTGGAGAAGGGAGAATTTGTTGAAATGGGGGACTCTTTTGTTGTAAGAATTTAATGTCCTCACACTGAGTGACAGTTCTATATGCTGCTGTGATGACTGCTGAAAGCTTGGAAAAAGTGATGGCCTATATATAACAAGCAATTCACATTCCTTGTAGAAGGCTTAGAAAATACAGTGTTTTTTTAACCTGCCCTAAATCCCTCTTTGTCTTAAAGATAAGCACTATTAATATTTTGATGCATTCCTTTCTATACCTTTTTCTCTGTGTGCATGTGCACACATATAAGCACATTTTAAAAAATTGAGGTTATATTGTATACAAATGGTTTTTCTTATCCTACCATTAAAAAAAATTAACATTATTGTAAGTATATTCCCAAAACACTAATATTTCTGGAGAAGATCATTTTTAATTTCAGCAAAATATTCCATTATATGATAGAAGGTTCACTGTGGTTGATTTTCAACACACCTCCCATGAGTTGCAGTTATGTGGTTTGAGGTATTGATTCCAGCATCAATGATTGGCTTAAGGGTGGGAAGCCCTATGCAGTTTAGGCCAAACACATACCTGGAGAGGCTTGCTGTTAAGTTCTGGGTTAGAAACTTTCTCACTTTTAAAAGAGAGCTATTAAAAACTAGGTCTTTTATTCGGATGAATGGGAAGGGGCAACATTGCTCTAGCAGCTGCTGTAAGACCTTGAAAAAAGCCTGCATCAGGAAAAACTTGACACGGAGAAGGGCCAGGCTAAGAGAAAGATAGAAAATGAAGTCAGAGCCCGAAATGAACTGTATCTAAAGTCCATCCGCTTTTTGGTCTTAGGGTTTTTCGAGTCCATAAAATTCCTTATTGATTGAGTTAATTGCAGCTGAAAGGATTATTGCTGTTGTTAGGTGCTATCGAGTCATTCCGACTCATAGCGACCCTATGTACAACAGAACGGAACATTGCCAGGTTCCGTGCCATCCTCAAAATCATTGTTATGTTTAAGCCCATTGTTGCAGCCACTGTGTCAGTTCATCTTGTTGAGGGTCTTCCTCTTTTTCTCTGAAAACAACCAGTTGCCGTCGAGTCTATTTGGGCTCATAATGACCCTGTAGGACAGAGTAGAACTTCCCCATAGGGTTTCCAAGGAGTGACTGGTGGATATGAACTGCTGACCTTTTGGTTAGCAGCCTAGCTCTTCACCACTGTGACACCAGGGCTCCACTGAAAGGATTATAGGAAACACATATGGAACCAGGCTATGGCCTTCATCTTTGCTGACTCAGCTCTGACTTGTGAACACAGTGAACCTAGATCTGGATGTGTAGCTTAATAGTAAGAGCACAGGCTTTGGAACTAGATGTACATGAGTTTGACTCCTAACCTAGCTACTAACTAACATGTGACCTTGGCCAAATTATTTATCTCCTCTGAGCCTCAGTTTCATTATCTGTAAAATAAGAATAATAATAGCTATTTCACAGAATCTTAGTGAAACTAATTATTGTTATCAAAGGAGGGTGGAGATAGGGTCAACTCCATTCCCAGATGAAAAATTAGCCAGGAGGTCTGTGTAGACTTCCAGAGTCAATATTTTTCAGTGCAGCAATTGTTTTGTATAGAATAGACAATAATTACTTGTTGAAAATATTAAAAAGTATTGGAAACAATCTAAGTTACTCATAATCCTACTAAGCTAAGCAATCCGCTCAGTGATTGGCCTTCTGGTTTAAGCAGTGTATGTAAAGTAGGAAGCTAGAATTCTTTGTCTAGCTCTGTTGTGGGTTACTTTTACAGCCTTGATCAAGTCATGGCACCTCTCCATGGCACGTGGTGCTGACTTCCATGTGAGATAATCATAAGCTTCCTACCTCATCACAGAGGACAGTGTTCTAGCCATCTCACATCGCCAGAGACCTAGAGAGAGTTTTCTCCAGAGTGTTGTATGTACACCAGTTCCGGGGAGAACAGAATCCCTTTTGTACATTTAGAACCCATTCATAGGTGCCCAAGGGGAACATTGTAGACAGGGACTTATTGAACCATTTTTCAAGCACTAGGATGATTTTTTTTTTTTTTTTTTGGCTTATTAGTATGCCAGCAAAGTCCAAGAGCTATCTCCTATTTAACCTTGCTGGAACAATCTGATCCAGGAGTACACACATGCTTACCTGGCATTGCCTGCATCTGAATGGGAATGCTTGGTGGTTTCAAAAGGCAGTTCAATCTGATGTTGTTCCAGATTTTTAAAGCATACAAACCAACAACTGCAATGTGTGGAAGAGGCATTCTGGAGATGAATTACTGCTTACTTGAAAAGAGTAGAGAAGAGGTCTGTTATCTGCCAAGAAGATCATGATTCTAATAAATAAATGAGGACCTTTTCCAGAATAAGGACCTCCATAATCCCCTAAACATATTGAATTGGGTACAGAACGAGCCTGAATAGCTGAAGTAGCTGTATACAAGAACATCCTCCAAATCAAGCATTTTCTTGCCTACATGCGTGGTTGTATCTTGCACCAGTCTTCCCTTTTCTTAGCAGTCTCACCATACAGAGCTTCTGACAGCTCAAGTGCATCATATACACACATTCTTTGTTAACTTTTGTTCTTTCCACATGCTGTTATTATTACTCTGCCCTGGAATGTTTATCTTTTGCATTTTTGCCTCGCCAAATCCTTCCGATCTTTCAAGCTTCAGCTTCAATGTGATAGTCACAGGGAGGCTATCTCGAACCCTTGGGACAAGACTGGATCCTCTGTTTTATACTCCCAGAGCACTCTGAACTTCCTGTTTGGTAGCATACTCACGCATATAATCACCTGCTTCAGCAGGAAACTTGTGTTATAAAAATGTATTTACCAAAACCAGTTGCCATTGAGTCTGTTCTGATTTATGGAAACTCCACGGGTGTCAGAGTATAACAGTGCTCCGTAGGGTTTTCAATGGCCAATTTGTCTGAAGTAGATCACAAGATCTTTTCTTCTGAGGCACCTGTGGATGGACTTGAACCTCCAAACTTTTGGTTAGCAGCCAAGCATGTTAACCATTTGCACCACCCAAGAATTCTTGTATATACTGTAGAGAGAAGCTAATTTATAATTATACTTTACTGTGGACAAAGATTATTAGCCAAGTTCATTTAGATTAACCAGAGATGTCCAGTAACATGGCAGCCCTGGATGACTTGATGAAAAGGGACACTGAAAAAGCAGGAAGGAAAGTGCCCAGATAGGAGTCCTTTGTCGTACAGAAGACAAGAGCTACTTCACACTGCTGTCTGGGATGGCCTTCCTTGGGTTTTACCTGTATATTTATCTTTTAGTCTCTTTTATTAATGATATCATAATTTATTAATAGTTTGTTTTATTTTATTTTTTTTTGGTCACAAAACTCACCATGGCAGACATCTTAAAAATTTCCCCAAATCTGAAAGGGATTTAGCACCCAAATTGCCTCTACTCCTTTTCATCAGCAAAGAGAAGGTAGTTTGCTTTGGAGCCTGGGCTAAGAAAACAGGAGTGCTGGTTGGGGCCAGAAAAACTGTGTTCCTCTGTGCTTCATCTTTCTGTTACCACTGGTGGATCATTTAATCCCATGTTTCCCACACAGATGGAATATGTGTACCTAGAGGGTATCAGGTGGGATGCTGGAGGCTTGGGAAGCATCTTCCTCAAGTACCAATTTTACCTGAAAAGTAATTTTAAACATTATTTTTTAATTAAGACAAACATGTAGTATGAATTTGATTGAAAACTGTGCATAAATTAGAAAAACCTTGGCCTGTACTTCCAAGAAATTTCTTATCTCCAGATGCCCCAGAGTTACAAGTTCATTTTGTTTTTGATTGTTTGTTTTGGAGGAAAAGCTGGAGTATCATTAACTTAGTATTTTTCACCCATTTCTCATTATTTATTTTGAAATTCCTTTGTCACCAGAAAGGAAATTTTTTTTTTCCCTGTTGAACGTGCTGTCCAGTGGTGGCCATTAGCAACATGTGGCTATTTCAATTGAAATTATTAAAATTAAATTGTATTAAAAATTCAGTTTTTCTCTCACATTAACCACATTTCAAATGCTCAACAGCCTATGTGACTGGATGCTACTATATTGGAAAGGGCAGATATTAAACATGTCCATCATCAGAGAAAGTTCAATTAGAAGAGCTGTTATATATAATGTACATGAAGTGTTATATATAGTGTATTTGAGCACCTGGAACACAAACACCATGATAGAAGACCTGTAGGTGTTTTACTATAGAGGTATTATGTAGAGTCTTCAGAGAACCCAAGTGTGCCCACTGCAAGGAGCAGACAAATCTAGTGATGCATGGCATGCTAGAGAAGGGAAATGCGAACCTGATATGCAATAACAAAGCTTTCAGTTTTTGAGGGTAGGTGACTATTGGTTCAACCTGGTGCCTATGACTTCTCTTTTGTACCTGGCTCAGCCACCACACAAATTCATGTTGGGGTCCAGGAAAACTGAGGCTGTGAGGAAAAATTGAAAGTTATTTTTACTAAAAATTTTGTAAGAGTGTAATATAGAGACAAAACATTCTCTTTCACTTTGCCACAGGATGCCATGCAGCTTTTGCACGCTCCACAGAAGGAGCAACATGGCCAACGATGGTCAGTTTAACTAAAAAGTACAATTCAGAAAGTTTCAATTTTCTATTTATTCTACCCCACTTTTTGAGTAACAGATGAAAGAAAACAGACAAGCAAATGGAATCAATTCACATTAATGCATTTTCTGCATCATTACCTAGCAAGGAATAAACATTTCACTCAATGACAGCATTTTCCCACATTTCTAACTGGGCAGAAACAAGCGTCATTTAGCTATGACCCAGAGGAGCTGGGCTCTCTAGTTGTGAGGTAGGACAGAACTGAGCTCTCTGAGGCATGCAAGTGTGTGGCCAGTGGTCACCTTGTTAAAATTCTTCAGAGTGCTTTGATAGAGCCATTCCTGTAAGCTGCAACACCCATCCTTCCACACCCCACTCCAAAGAGCCATTAGGAATACCTCCTTCTCTGATTGGCCATAGACTAAGCCAGAGGGTGCCTGGAGAGAGGAGGAAGAAAATGAGAGAGGCCACATGCTGACTAGGTAGACCTTTCCTTAACACAAAGACATCTCCTGGGACTCTCAGAAATAATTGGAAGAAGGGCAGTGGGGTCTGGTGGTAGTGGTTTAGCAGGGCTCCCTGCTGGCTGTTTAACAAGGAGAAAACAAAATCGACAAGTCCTGAGCAGTTGTTCTCATATGCACTGGCAGGATTAGCCAGTTAAAGTTGCAGTGAGAACGACGAGGAAAATGAAGTAGTCACTGCTTCTTCCAGACCCTTTGATTCATTTATTTTTCTGGAGAAATGTTGGCCTTCATCTACACTTAATTTTAATCAGAAAGTATATGTAGGTCTCCTACCATTTACAGGGCACACGACACCTTGATACACTAGGAGATTCCAGTGAGAATTTTCTTCCTGCCACCTGCCCATATCAGCCAGGACCCTTTGATCTGGCCAAGGTCAATTGTCCTTCTTTGTGCCCAGGAGAGTAAAAAAGTACTGTGTCATGCAGCTCCTACCAAAATCACATGGTTGGAGAGGGGAAGGAACAGTTCCACAAAAGGAGGAACTGTTCTGAGTAGACAAAACAAATGTCCACTCCATTGCTTTATGTATTAAAAACATCCTCCCAAAAGATTGTATTAATTTTTTAAGTATAACCCATAATTCTACAATGGCAATGTAATAATTTTCATTTCTGATTGCATTTCCCCATTTCCTCCTCATCTATTATTATACTTGGCAGACATTTAAACAAAATATTACTAATCTAGGCTAGATACTATTCTGTTTTTTGGCTTTACTTTGATTCTGCCTAGTTACTTCCAGTTACTGACATCCCAGATGGCCTTTGATGATTAGGGCTGAAGGAATACTTAAGTTCAATAAACATTCGCTGAGTCCAGCTTTGTGGAATAGGACATAGTTCTTACCTTCAGGTGCTCATAGTATGATAAAAGAGAGAGATATTTGGAGGTAAACTTCATTTCCCTGGCTTCTGAGCACCAGTAGGGTGACACTCATGGCCTCTTGCCCCACCCGTTTCTCTCCTTCTCATGTGAGGAGGGCTGACTCCTCTGATGGGTGGGTTTTGGAGAAAGAACAGAGCCCGAGTAGCTTAGTCCCTCTCTCTTTCTCTTCTTTTCTTTCAGATATGCTTCCGTGAAGAAAGTATACATTCTTCCTTACTCCTTCATCTGAATTTTTAGGGACAGGGAGGCCCCCATGTGGTTGGGGATTGTTGAAGGCTTATGGTTACTCCGCACCTACAGGGGTTGTATGGGGTAAATCTAACTCAGGGCAGAGCCCTCTTGGCTCACTGACCTCTGCCACATTCTCCAATGTTAACTTTATCAGTGATAAAGGCGATATTTGTATCTCCATCTGCCTTGCTCCTTTATTTCTCAGTTTCTAACTTGGGTGGGGAAAAGAGGACTTCCCTAGAACCCAGAAATGTACATAAATTATTTTAGTACAATATTGTGCCTTTAGTAAGAAAGATATGTGCAGGTGTAATGGAAATACGAGGAGCCCTGGTGGAACAACAGTTAAGTGCTTGGCTGCTAAGTGAAAGGTTGGTGGTTTAAACCCACCCAGTGGCTCTGTGGGAGAAATACCTGGTGATCTGCTCCTGTAAAGATAACTGCCTAGAAAACCCTATGGGGCAGTTCTGCGCTGTCACATGAAGTCGCTGTGAGTCAAAATTGACTAGACAACACCTAACAACAACCACAATGGAAATACAGCATGGGAAGGGGCACTTGGCAAAAAGTGGAAGTTTGAGAGAAGCTTCTAGAAGGAAATGACGCAAGAGTGAGTCATTATGGATGAAGGAAGAGAAAGAAGGTGGAAAAGACATTCTAGGCAAAGGAACAACATGAATAAAGTCACAGAGATTCCAATGATCATGGAGTGTGGATGGAACAAGTGGTTTGAATGACTAGAACTTAAATAGTGAAGTAGAAAGATTGAGTTGGAGATACAGATTTGAGAGAGTTATCAACTTAAAAATGGTGATGCAAGAGTATGAGATGTTTTAAGAAGAGTGTTGAGAGAACAGTGAGCCAACAACTCAGCACCTACAGAGCCCTCTTCACTGGATGAAGGTAGAAAGAGTAGTTAACATTTGGACAGAGTTTGGGGTATTCATTCGATACTATTTTTACTGGTGGAATAAGGAAAAGGCATTGGGGAAAAAACCAAAAAACAATATGGCCCCATCTCTTTCTCCTTTTTCTTTATTCTGCTAGCAGCTGGGCTTATGAAGTTGGCTGTGGAGGTAGACTGAATTGGTTTTGCAAGCCCAGCTGTCTCCAGAGATGCCTCCCAAGGTATGGACTAAGAGGTTTACAAAATAGAAGACCTCAAATTAGTTCTCATGTCCAGGCTGCATTCTACAGTTAAGCCCAGTCCTATTCTTTGAATTCTATTTTTCTCCCAGTTCTTTGTGTGCATTCTCTAACGGTTAGAATGCTGATGACATGAGTAATCTTCTACCTCTATTCTGATTACCAATAGGAGATCCCTAACTCTCATGGAGTCCCTTGCGTATTTTAGAAACTTATAACTCACTGACATCATACACTGTTTGCTTTGACCTTTGAAGGAGCTTTGGTTGCTCTCTCTTCCCAGTGTAGCTCTCATTATTTCAGATGTAGTATGATCTGCTATTAGCAGAACTAAGTCAAGCATGTATTCGTGTAAAACTCTAAATGGGTGGTTTATCTGGTGACCAAAAGATCAAGGAGGAAATCTATCTGGATTTTCACAAAAAATCTTAACGTTTGTATTTAAGATGGAACATGACTAGTAACCACCAAATTGTTCTTGGGCAATACTTGGAGCATAAGCATTCTTTGGGATAGAAGGGGTTAGAAATAAAGGGCATACAGGTGAGATGCATTGCCCTCTCTTCGCATTCCCCAAAGGTCCAAATTTTCCTTTAGACAGTTGTTCAAGAGCCTTTAATTATCAGCTGAGTGTGACAATGAGACTGTTGGTGAGTTAGCTATTGGTACTATAATGTTGGTGTTGATGGAATAACAAGGACACTATTATATAATTTGAGTATTTGACATTCTAGTCCTCTTTCACAGAGAGATAAGGATTCTTTTTGAAGATACTTTTTTGAAAACATCTTGAATCCATTTACTTTTTTAAGTCTACATAATACGTTTTGGTGAAAGGCACCATATTTCACTCTTACTTCTATTGCTGGGTGGAAACCTCAGGTTCTGCTCGGCGCAACTCATCTCAGCCAATAAATGAGAGACCGACGTGGGAGAGTACCACCTTTATTTCATTGCACAAAGAAAGAAACAGTCAGGGCTGGTGCCACCAAGACTGCTCAGTGAGGGTGAGGGGGAAGGTTACTTTTAAGGGGTTTACAAGTAGGAAGTTCATACAAGTTACATCAGCAACATTCTTAATCATACTACGCAGGTGCAATGGGGTTTACATATAACTTCATGCATTGCATGTTCAGAAAATGAAACTCCACCCAGAGGTAGGAAGTTACTATATATGAGATATTTAATGAGCTAAAAAGGGTATCCTGAATGTCAACATGGCTCCTAAACCAGTTTCTGCTGATTTCCTTTAGTTCTGGGCAGCAGTTAAGGAGAGGGGAACCAGGATTTTATTGTAAAGCTACAGGGCGTGCCAAGCAAAGGAACTAGGATGTTAATGTTAATGTAGAGCTATGAGATGTGTCAAGCAAGCTGCTCGAGGCAGTGGAATTTTTCACAGCCTGGGGAGCTCTGTTTTATTCCCTCCTTTTCTTTTTGGACATTGGTCATTCAGGACCAGTGTCCATTTTGAACTATAGCCAGGCACGGAATTGTTTGGCATGTTCTCAGGGAGGGGGCACATATTCGACATAGGCTTGAACAGTTGGCCTTTCATCGTGGCCACTGATCTACTGTTGAGGTATTATGGGTAGGCAGACCTCACAGTGGTGTATTGGACTCTTCCTAGGGTTTTGCTTTATTTATTAATTGTGCCCCCTCTTCTTTTAGTCAGTAAGTTAGATGGAGAGGTGCAGGGATTATGGGTAATCCTTGCAAAGGGGAATGTGAACAAATCGAGTAATTGTTAGCCCATGCAGTATGGTTTACAACTGCCTGGTGCAACCTATTAAGAACATTGAAATCCCATCCAGCATTTAGAAATAGGCCAAATCCTAGGAATAACCACATCATCCTGTTCATGGTTGATTCTGCTCACTCAAAGGGTCTATAGCAATCTAACCTGTTCATGTAGAGCATACAGGTGTAGGAAACAGAATGCTAACACCAAGGTTATTAGCAGTGTTAAGAGTCTTCCGGAAATCTCACCCATGCAGGAGGGTGTCAGGAAGACAAGTACTTAAGATCCTTGACTGGCTCACAAGTCCAGTTCTCACAGTTCTGATGAGTTTGTATCTTGGCATCCTGTGGGCTGGTTTTCTTTATTTGAGTATAGTGGATCCAAACTTTTCAGTCTGTTGAGTTTGACAGCCATCAGGTAGACAAGAGGAATTCAAAGGGACCAGTCCACTTTTGCTGAAGGGGATTGGCTTTCCACACTGTAAGAAGGACCCAATCACCAGGCTGGAATGGGTGGAGGGGCACCTCTGGCTCAGGCAGTCTCCTTAGGTGAGCATATTTGTGGAGAGAAGACAGAGTCACTTCAAAGAGACTGCAAGTATTTAGTAACTTGAACATCTCCAACCTCATGGAGGGAGGGAGATTGGTCATTATTAAGGCAAGCTATGTTGATCATATTGGGGTTTGGTAATAAAGGGCACCCATATAATAGGTCAAATAGACTGAGTTTTAGTTTGCCTCTAGGGGTGGACTGAACTCTTAAGAGGGCCATAGGTAGTGCCTTTGTCCATACCAGCTTGGCCTCTTGGCACAGCTTTGCTAGGTGTCTTTTCAGAGTCTGGTTAGCCTGCTCTACTTTACCGCTGGACTGGGGTCTCCAGGCTGTGTGTAAGTTCCAATTAACGTCCAGGGCAGTTGCCACCGATTGCAACACAAAGGCCACAAAATTGGGCCTGTTGTTGCTGCCGATGGAGACAGGAAGCCCGAATCAAGAGAAGATTTTGTTCAGGAGGTGCTTCACAACCTCAGTGGCCTTTTCAGTCCTGCAAGGAAAAGCTTCAGCCCAGTGAGTGAAGGTGTCAATAAAGACTAGCAGATATTTGTAATTCCCGGGAGCTCAAGGCATCTTAGTGAAATCCACCTACCAGTCATCTCCAGGCATTGCCCCAGTTTGCTGGACCCCTGGGGGCATTTCAGCAGTGTTATTTGGATTATTTTTCATGTAGGTGGGGCAGCTCTTTACCACTGCCAAAATAGTAGCATGGACCTTTGGTCCAATTAAATGTCTCTTAACTCAATCATACAATAGTATCAAAAGCCTGTTGCTCTGTCCCAGTCCATTCTAAGGGGTCTGTGTCTTTTCCCTCTAAGGCTCAGTGTAAAGGCTTGGCAATAAGTCTGAAATTTGGAATCGAGATGTGGCAGAAACCGGCCATTGCCAAAAAACCCTGGAGCTGTCTCCTGTTGGTAGGGGCTACCAATCTGCAGATGTCTTTTCAGGTGGGGAGGGGTTCTTGCTCTCCCTGTATGATTTTAAAATCCAGATAAATCACCTCCTTTTGGTTGGCCTGAGCTTTTTATTTGGAGACCCGATACCCTGCATCTGCATGGTCCCTTTATCAAAAGAAATTTGTGCTTGCAGTTTGCACAACAAGTCCCTTACCGGCAAGAGAATGGGATAGTCAGGCATGTAAAGAAAAGAACGTGTTAATGACTTACCTTGTATGGCGCAGGTTAGAGGCTGGATGAAGGGAGGGTTCTCCCTCTTACCTGATACTACCATGACCAACACAGTTTGTTTCATTGGGGCTGTCTTTTTCTAGGTCAGGACAGAGTGGCTTTCTCTGGTGTCCACTAGAAACTGTACAGGTTCCCCCCTTACATTAATTATAACCAGAGGCTCAGGTGGGAAACTCCCCTCTGGTCCTCCTCAATCCGAGTCTTCCCTCCTCGGCATCATGGGGCACTAGGCAGCTGTAGGCTCTTTCTTACCTCTGGGTAGGAATTTAGGGCACTTTCTCTTCGCACTAGGCACTCTGGTCTCAGCTTAAAAGGGGCCAGGGCCTCTCACCTCCCTCTCCTCTCAGGAGCCCTCCGCTTCTTGGGCTGCCAGAAGACGGGTCATTTCCCGACAAGGCAGCGGACAGGAATGTAGCCTGTCTCTTCTGATTGGTGATTTTTCTCTTCTCCTGTTCCTGGTCCTGATTGGAATACACCTGGTAGGCAAGCTCAACAAGCCATGAGAGCTTCAATTCCACACCTCCCTCAAATTTCTGGAGTTTTTCTCACTCTGCCTGATGAAAATTATATTCACTATGCTAGCGTTTTGGGGACTCTCGGGTCTGTGTCTGAGAACTGTCTAAAAGCCTCATAAATTCTTTCCAGAAACTTAGAGGGATCTGCAGTTTATTTTTGTTTGATTCCATATATTTTGCCAAGGATTTTTATGCTGTCGTTTACACATCCCTTTCTTCACCCCTTCTAAAAGGCATTCCCTATGATAAGCAAGGCGGGCTCATTCCTCAGCCTATTCTGATCCCAGCCAGAGTCCTCCCTGGGGAAAGTTTCTGCCCCCAGCTGATTTACTGTCTGCACTTTGTGGTGCCTGTCAGCCTCGGCCCTAGCTTTTTCTAGGACCATGTTCCTTTCCTCTGGGTTCAGGAGCATATCTAGCAGTGCCTGACAATCTGCCCAATTAAGGTTATGAGTGTGGAAGATGGAGGCAAAAAGATCCTGCATTCTCTTAGGATTATCCCGATACCTGTAAATATCACTTGTTGAGAAAGGTTGGTGGACCCAGACCATGCTGGTGTCTTCTGCCAGGACTTGTCAGAGGGGGCGCATGACCCTGGGCTTGGCTGTGCTATGGCTTTACAAACAATTGGTTGCCCTCATGTTACTTTCATTCTCCCTAGTCGCTGAATTGGGGTGCCAAAAGGCTGTTCCACTCTGCTAATGGGTGGCAAGCCCAACACTGGGTGGAGGGGCTTGGGAGGGGTGGATATAGGGACTGAGAGGGTTCAGTAGTGGGAATTGTTGCTGGCACAGCTGCTTCTCCTGGAACAGAAGCATAAGAGGGTGATGGCGAAGCAGCAGGCAAGGGCAACAAGAATTCTTCCTTGGGGTCAGAAGGGAGGACTGGCAGTCTCGATTCCCTGGCCCCCTTCTGGACTAGAATTTTACATTTCTTCGGCAATCCCTTGTCCTGATACAGAGTCATGAAAGCAAACATATAATACTTCTTATCCCACTTTCCCTCGTGAGTATAGAAAAGGTCTAACTGAAGGATGGTATTATAATTTAGGGACCCATTCTCTAGCCTTTCTTCCCCATCTGTCAGTTCATATTGAGGCCATATGGTGTTACAAAAGAAAATTATCTTTTTCTTTTTCATAGGGTCTGACCCAAAATATTCCCAGTTCTTAAGGATGCATCCTAGCAAGCTGCATTCTGGGATCCCTTAAACGTTCTCCATTCTCCGGACACACACTCACACACACTCACACAACCTAATTTGGTGCAGCAACCTAATAACAGATACCTAGCCTTTTACACCCTCAATGGTCAATTCCTCCTGCTTCTTGGGACTCTTCTAAGGCCTTACCTAGGTACTTACCAAATAAGCCAGGCGTATTTTGTATCTCTCATGGAGTCACTGTTGGGTCCAAGGCAGATTGGCTTCCAGGGCTACTCCAAGGTCTCTGGGAGAAATCTCCTGGTGGCGCCAGATGTCGGGGATGGTCTGTTGTCTGATCCACCTCTGGAACTGAGCAGATGACTCCTGGCTGGCTCACCAGAAATGTTGCTGGGTGGAAACCCCATGTTCCACTCAGCGCAACTTGTCTCAGCCAGTAAATGAGAGACCAAGGTGGGAGAGTAGAAAGACACCTTTATTTTGTTGTGCAAGGAAAGGAAGAGTCGAGACTGCTGCCACCGAGAGTGCTCAGCAAGGGCAAGGGGGAAGGTTACTTTTAAGGGGTTTATAAGTAGGAAATTCGTTCAAGTTACATCAGCAACATTCTTAATCATACTACCCAGGTGCAATGGAGTTTACGTATAACTTCATGCATCGCATGTTCAGAAAATTGCGGTTAAACTCCACTCAGAGGTGAGGAAGTTACTATGTAGGAGATATTTAATGAGCTAAAAGGGTATCGTGAATGTCAACATGACACCTAAACCAGTTTCTGCCAATTTCCTTTAGTTTTGGGCAGCAGTTAAGGAGAGGGGAACCAGGATTTTAATGTAAAGCTATGGGGCATGCCAAGCAAAGGAACGAGGATTTTAATGTAAAGCTATGGGGTGTGCCAAGGAAGCTGCTTGAGGCAGTGGAATTTACCACAGTCTGGGAACCTCTGCCTTACTCCCCTTATAAGCCATTTTCCAAACAGAGTGATCTTCTAAAAAGCGTAAAACAAATGTATGTTCTCTGATCAAAACTCACCAGTTTTAAAAAAATTCAAGCTGTCTACCATGAGATCCACATGATTTGGTTTTGCCTCCTTTTCCAGCCTCTGCCTTGTGTCTATGATGTTCAGTTATATTGACCTCCTCTCTGTTCCTTAAACATGTCAAACTCTTTTCCACCTCTGGATCTTTGCACTTGATTTTTTCTCTTCTTGGAAAGATCTTCTGGGTGTTTACATGTCTGGCTCTTCCGTGTCCTTTAGGTCTCAGCTCAGAGTTCGCCTGAAGAGGACTTCCCTTGACCTCCCTTTTTTCCTCCAATTACTCTTTATCATAGCACCGTGTTTACTTATTTCATAGAACTTGCAATAATTTGAAATGATCTGTTTATTCATTCCTTGTTCACTGTCTGTCTCACTCAACTACAGAGTAACCTCCATACAGCTCCATGCAGTAAATTCCCGGAGCCTAGAAGAGTGCAAGGCTCAAAAATCTTTGCTGGAGGAACTAATCTCATGCTTCAATATAAAAATACTGGCAACTGTAGAAACATAATCTCAGGTTCTCATCTTTCATTTCCATAGCCACTAGTGCTAGTTTTCCGTATGCATTACTCTAAGGTGGTGAGCAAATGGAAGCCAAGTCAATTGAACTGCTGAACTGATGCTTTAAAATTCTTAGTAGTGAAAGAGTCATTTAAAGCCAAGAAACTGTTTTTGAATCCCCAAAGCTTGGCTTTGAATATCAAGAGACAAAGCCTTGAGAGAAACGAAAGTGTAGACCTTAGGTTAAAAACAATAGATTCAGAATGCACGATGGGATAAAATTTAGTCTTTTGCATCTCTGGGAGACACAGCTAACCAACTGAGAGGAGGAGGAGACAGACTAGGAAGAGGGGGCAGAGACTGAGTAATGGACATAGGTCCCCTAGAAGGCCTGATAGGTTTGAGGATTAGAGAGCGTTAGAGGACTGAGGTCCCATTTCCTGCCTGAAATTCTGAGAGGAGATAGGCTCATAGCAGGCTATACCCAACGTGAGGTAGCTGTAGTTAAGGAGGAATAGTGAACAAGTAGGCATATCAGAGAGAAGGCTAGCACCACTGTCTACTTCACCTTGACCCTCCATGAAATCTCACGGTCCTGGGTAGTGTGCATGCAGAGGTAGGCTGAGAGAGAGCCGGTAAATCAGGACAAAGAGAAAGAGGCCCCACAGTGGGAGAGAGGTAGTCACAGGGGGACCTGCGGTGTCCTTGTAGGGAAAGACTCCAGACAATGAGTGGCAGGAGCATTGGGAACAGAAGCTGAGAACAAGGCCATCTCAGCAGAGGTCACCATAAACAGAGATAGTCATGCCCCAGGCACTACTCCCATGATGCCAGGATGATACAAACACCTTGTGTTCTTTCATAATTTAGTCCAGTCCCTGGGAAAGAGGAGATAAGATTAAGGAGGAGTTTGAGACTCTTGAATTAACAGAATATTTAACCCAGACAGAGCCATTCTGAGTTTTAAAACAGAAACAGTTGGATTGACTTTAACTGCAAGATTTGGTTTTCTGCTATTAGTGAAAGTGAGAGCTTGGGAGCTAAGCAAAGCTTGGTTATAAGAAAAGTAGATATTCTTGCAAATCTGAGTCCATGGTTCTGTTAAAATTCATACTCTATAAAATGTTCACTTTAAAATCTGGAGATTTACACATGTCTGATATTGGATGTTTGGTAAATGGGATTCAGTGTTGTCTTTTTTTTTTTTTTTCCTGTAGGTGTTCAGAGGATTTTGCGACACTAAATGAGAGAACTAGGTCAGGCTGCTTGCTCAGAGGGCATGTCAAGATTAAGGTAGAAGTTGGCTTTTCTTTTTCCTGAGCCTCTGGAAAGAGAGAGAGAAAACACTTTTTTAAAAAAT
Organism: Trichechus manatus latirostris; assembly: GCF_000243295.1. NCBI lineage: Eukaryota > Metazoa > Chordata > Mammalia > Sirenia > Trichechidae > Trichechus > Trichechus manatus. The sequence goes on along the minus strand of NW_004444030.1, from coordinate 2,872,661 downwards.
GGGATTTAGAAGCATGATGTAGGAAGAATTTTTTCCAGAAATTTTTGTTGTATTCACCTCTTTTTAAGAAAACCTATTACACTAAATAAATAAATTAATTAAGCTATAATAGGAATAAAAGGAAGAATAGGTTCATAATTTTAATTAGAAAATAACTCTTGGCAGTATAAAAGCAGCTCCTCTTTCTCATTTGAATGCTTGTTTAGGGATCATTAGCTACTTGACAAGAGAGATTGGGAGGAGAAGACACACTCAAAACTAAAGCACTAAGAAGGCGAAAGACCAGTTGAAGATCAGTCATAAATGAAAGAATCTCTTGGTCATTGTCGTTCATTGAGAAAATAGAATTCAATTTACAGAGTTATTGATTTAAATTTGTTTGTTGGAGAGTGGCAGGAAGGTGACCTTTTAACAGTTTCATGTATTTCTTGTTTTGAGATTCCATCCAAAACAGGAAAATCTTCCTATTGAATAGGCCAGGAATCTGGCATCATTCCCCTACCTTGTCATATAACCATCACTTTGTACCTATACCTGTGCTGGTATCAACCTGGAAAGTACTATCGTTATATAGGGGTCATATTTGTTATAACCAAGTCTTTTTCATTGAGTTTCAGTAATACTTCTGTCGCCTGGAGGTTATCAATGGCTTAGGTTTCCCCATTGTCTTCTTTTATACTCTTCTTGCTTGGGTGGTTCTCTTCCCATGTCTTACATTGTCTTTTCTGTGCCAGCACTGTCCTGAGAAAGATGCAAATTGTGCTAAATAAGTGTTCCGAGAACACAATAAAACTTCATTCTACCCTAAACAAAACACAACAGCCTCTCATACTTGCTCACTCTCTTGCTCTGTCTTTCTTTTCCCTTTCCTCCATCCTCTACCCTCCACCTTCTTCCATGTTGACCCTACTAAGCAGGAGGCAGTTGTCTCTGAACAGGAAAATAACTTCTTCAAAGAGACACCAGTTGAAGACCTAAGTGTGTTTTGGAAGTATGAGGAAAGGGTCAGAAAAAGGGAGAAACTGAAAAGAGGAGAAAGGAGGATACTGATGGAGTAAAGACTGGAAGAAGGCAGAGGAGTGGGAGAGGTAGTATCTAGAGCACAGGCAAACATGCCAGTTTCATTGACCCACTGTGTCTTGCCTCCTCTAGCTTTTGGCATCACTATTTAAAAAGGGATGTTCTATCTGAAAGATGGGAGACAGGAGGGGTCTGCATGAATTGGCTAGGGCTTTTAGCAATTTTTAGAGCCTGGTCTTTACTGTGCTCCCTGTCCTTGCTGCTGGCAGGGAGGGTCTTTCTTGAGGTGGTGGAATGGTTGAGAAGGTGACTATTCTTGATGATGATGATGTGATCAGACTTGAACTTTACTTCATTATTCCTAATTGAGAGGAATGTCATTTTTTTCTTAGTTCTCTAAATCAAATTTATTTTGGCAAATTATTCACTTATTTATGCATGTCTGGTGTTACGAAAAATTATCAAAAAGTTAGAAAAAAGAAAGAATAATAATAATAAAAAAAAGCAGCCCCTAATATCCATAAGTTGGCTTGGTGGCATTCACAGCTAGGTCATGTTATTCTCCTATTAGATATAAACAATCTCACAGAATATCAACCTCATACAAGATTACTTTGAGATACGTGTGATAAAGCTTACTCTGAGAAAATGAGATAAAGCAAGACCACTTCACAATTTTGCCTAAGCATAGACAAAAACCCAAGATTGCTGTGCCACCCACAAAATATCAAACACCCTCTCTCGGCCAAAATGAGTGACTGCTGTTTCTTTACTGATCCCAACTTTATCTTTAATCCATTCTTCTCTCCATTTAAGTGAAATTTATTGAGATAGCAAATCATAGAATTGCTTCTACCTTCTGACAGCATCCAATCTAGAGCAAACCCTGGCTTCCTTAGAAACACCCTCCCCCACCAAATTACCCAACCCAAACTCAAATCCTATAATAGGTTCTTTCTAATATCCTCTTACTCAGCCACCCACAGTCCCCCATGGTGTGTGTCTTTTTCTTGCTGCACTGAGTAATAAATCCAATTTGTTCAGCTACAGGTGTGTTCCTGGTACTCTTTGGCTGAAGAGCATTGACAGATTTAAGGTAAAAGATAATATCATGCACAGTACGTTGTCTAATAGGTCTTCTTAAAGATCTTCTGACTTATTAGGAGAATAAACTTTGTACAGTAAATTAAATAATTCTTGAACCTAATAAGATATGATAATTTTAGATGATTTTTTTTTCTTTTCTGTAGAGAAGATGTAGCCTTGGTGGCACAGTGATTAAGAAACTCAGGCTGCTAACCAAAAGCTCAGCAGTTTGAATCCACCAGCCGCTCCTTGGAAACCCTATGGGGCAGTTCTACTCTGTTCTATAGGGTGACCGTGAGTCGGAATCGACTCGACGGCAATGGGTTTGGTTGGTTTCTATAGATAAGACAACACCAAAAGTCTGGTTCTATTGTCCTGAAGGAGTTCAATCAGTATTGTATCTAGCTAGCAGTCCTTTTTTCCCCCCACTCAGTGTAAAATCTTAGTTTTTTGAGTTCTCTTTTGAATTGGCTTTGTCATCCTGCTGGTGCCTTCATTAACGTTGGTTCTCTATTTGTATGTGAATTATGTTCTTAACATTTTGAGTCTTACACTTTGGTAGTTTGGACAGTAAAATGGAATACTGAAGTCAGGGACTTCTAGGGGGAAAAATTCCAAGATGTGTGTTGTATGTATGTATGTGTGTATCAACACAGACTTGTGAGTAAGGGCGTGGAGCAGAGATGTGGAGTAAGGGAAGAAGGGGGAGTTGAGGGCAGTAGAGCAGAGGAGTTTATTTTTCAACTCATCTAAATTCTCCCTGATCCCATATCAACCCCTGCATTCCCACTGTGTCCAACCCTCAGGTGAGATCTCCAGCACAATGATTGGATGTCTTAGAGGCTGTTATTAAATCATGCCTGGACTTTTCTTCTTTGCTTTAAATAATGTAGGACCTCATCAAATATGTATCCACATTTACACATCTAGGACAATGTACTGGGGTATTAAAAAATGCTCATATAAATGATGTGCCTCTTGCAATCATCTTTGACCAAAAGCAATAAAATCTCAGCTAGATTAAGAATAAGACAACTTTAAACTTCATTCCCAAACGATAGGAACCAACCTTGGTTTTTTAATATGTAAAGAAGCAGTGGATATAAAAGTACTGTGGTTTTTCTGCAGAAAGTATCTGAATACACAGGCATAAAGCAGAACTATGGAACATGTAACTGCACCCTAAAAAGGCTGGTTTAAGAAATGTTTTATATCTTGACATTGTGGTGAATACAAATTAACAAAAAGATCAAAGGCTCGTAGGAGGGAGGACTCATAGTGCCTGGTTCTCCACCTTACTCTCCTGTGAATAACTTAGTTTAAAGTAAGTGTTCTTATCCGGAGTTTATCTTCTTAGAATTTCAGAGATCTGAATGTCATCTAGGAGCCTACAAGATACCTTGAACAAGGATCCAGAAGGTTTAGGTCCTAGTTCTAGCTAAAACCAGTTGAAGGTCTGTGTGTGAGGTATTTTTCTATTCTTTACTTTCTCTTGTTGTTAAATGATGAACTGGAACAGATGATCTCTTATGCCTCAAGGGATGGCTACACTTTGCCCTATATAATTTGCCCGGGCCCTGGAGATAATATAGGCCAGCTGCAGATTGCAGTGAGAGACATCGTTATTTGTTTTATCACTGATTTAACAAATATATATATATTGAACTTACTAAGTGTTAGGCTTTGGGGTAGGCAGTGGAAATGCAATGGTAACTAAGACTGGCAACTTACTGCCCTCACAGAGTCTAGTGGGGAAATATTAAGAGGTAAACCTAAGGAAGTGGTTAAGAACATGGACTCTAAAGACAGACAGCCTAGATGCATATACCAACTCTACCACCTGCTACTTTTGTGACCTGGGAAAATCACTTAGCCTCTGTGTAAGAAGGGAGTGACTGGGAAGGGACAGGGTGCTGTGGAAGCATAATGGAGGGGCATCTAACCTAGACTTTGGATAGGGGTTCAGAAAGGCTTTCTGTAAAAGGTGAGCGCTAAGCTGAGACCTAAAGTGACTAAGAGCTAGCCAGGCCAAGTGGTCGTAAAGGAAGTGCAGGTTATTCTAGGCTAGGTCAGACTCTGCTAGTTATCCCTCAATATCCGTTTTTCATTTCTTTTTCAATTATAAAAGTTATAGCTAGGCACATGGCTTCCCAAATCATAAAACACATTTCTCAGGCTCACTTCTACCTAGGTGTTGCATGTGACTGTGTTCTGGCCCCACCACTCATCTGTCAGTTTGTCTGTTGTAGTGGCTTGCATGTTGCTATGATGCTGGAAGCTATGCAACTGGTATTTAAGTATCAGCAAGATCACTCATAATGGACAGATTTTAGCAGAGCTTCCAGACTAAGATAGACTAGGCAGAAAGGTCTGCAGAGATTTTACCAATGAAGCCCCACGGATCACAACAGAATGCTGTCCGATACAGTGCTGGACGATGAACCCCCTAGATTGGAAGATACTCAAAATATGCAGTGACTGCAACAATGAACTCAAGCACACCAACAGTCATGAAGGTGACTCAAGACTGGGCAGTGTTTCATTCTGTTGTGCATGGGATCACCATGTACTAACTAGACTCCATATACTAACTCGATGGCAACTAACAACAACAACAACAAATGTTCTGGCCAATAAGATATAAGCACAAATAGTGGGTCCCACTTTCATGATGTCTCCTGAAAGGAATGACCCTCATTCACTTCTTATCCCCATTTATTCTTTCCTTCTCAGTGCAATTCAGTTGTGATGGCTTGAGCTGGAGCAACTATATTAGACCATGGAGTAAACTTAGGCATGTAGACCATGTGTAATAAAATAACAAATTAGAAGAGCTGGACTCTGACACCTTGGAGCTGAGTTTCCACAGCAACCCTAGACTGTGACTTGCATTATGTGAACAAGAGATAAACTATCTTGTTTAAGTCATTGTCACTTGCAGCAGAACTGAATTCTAACTAAATCATTGGTGAAAAAGAAAGAGTAAATTTTACAAAAGCCAAAGGTAAGAGAGAGCATGGTGCCTTCCTATAACTGAAAATATTTGAGAATGGCTGAAGCATAAAGAACAAACAGTGCCAAATTGAGGATAGATGTAGGTGTAGGGAGGATACAAATTTAAGCCTAGCCTGCCTTGGTAAAGAGTTAAGATTTTATTCTGAGGATGATACATATTGTGGAAGAGTTTGAAGGAGGGAAATAACCTGGCCATGGTTATAATTTGGAAGAATGGCTAGACTGTAGTATGGTGAACGGATATAAACCAGGATGCCGAAACGCAGTAATGCTGGGCAGTAACGCTGGTGGCCTGAGGCTCAGACTGGCAGCAGAGATCTCTTTACAGAAGGAGCCCTGGTGGCACAGTGGTTAAAGTACTCAGCTGCTAACTGAAAAGTAGGAGGTTCAAACCCACCAGCTGCTCAGTGGCAGAAAGATGTGGCAGTCTGCTTCTGTAAAGATTACAGCCTTGAAAACCCTATGGGACAGTTCTACCCTGTCTGACAGGGTTGCTGTGAGTGGAAATCAACTCAATGGCAATGGGTTTGGTTTGGATGTTTTCATCTGTTAAGAGAACACTTCTCTAAAATTGTCTTAAGCAATAATATAATTATCTCATATAGCTAGAAATCCAGAGATAGGGTGGGCTTTAAGGTTGGTTCAAAGCCAAAGCTCAAAAATGGCAGCACAAAGATGGCATCAAGAACTCCAGTTGTTTTCTGCCTCTTTGGGGTCTACCATGCATAGAACTTGTGGCATCATAAGTATAATCCCCTTGTGGTAATAAGATGGCTCCACTATTAATGCAATAAGGCTGCATGCTTTCTTGTTTACTTTTAGTAAGAGAGAGAAGGGGGGTGTGGATAACATACAATGGAGTAAGGGTTATCGTTTTTAGTCTGTTTGAGCCAATTCAGATCATAAGCCTACCCCTAAACCATTAACTTAAGCCAAAAAAACTCCACAAGGTGATTACCTTATGTCTTGTTGTTCTTGTTAGTCACCATCAAGCTGATTCTGATTCATGGTGACCCCATGTGTTCAAAACTGCTTCGTAAGCTTTTCAAGGCTGTGACCATTCAGAAGCAGATCACCAGGCCTGTCTTCCAAGGTGCCTCAGGGTAGGTTCAAACTGCCAACCTTTCAAGCTAGTGGTTGAACGCTTAACCATTTGTGCCACCCAGGGATTCCACCTTATGTCTAGGTTTCTAAAATAATCACTGTCAGGGGGTTACCATGGTTGGCACAGACCCATGGTTCTTATGGAAATGATACTGCCCACTTTGGGCAATGTGGAAATTTGTAGAGGAATCCTTTGGTTATTATAATGATTGGGGACATATTGGCATTTAGTGGACAAGAGGAAAGAGATAATAAATATTCCCTAAGTCCAGGACAATTCTGTACAGTAAAAATTGCTTCATATTCCACATAATTTCAAGTGTCCTGCAACACTAAGCCCACTCTAAACATAAATATTGGTAGTCTTTTAGTACATATGATGAATAATTTTTAATAAAAGTACTTGCAACTTGAAATAAAAGATTTTTATGGAGAAAAAAGATTAAATGAAGTAAAAAAAAAAGTGATGATAGAGTAGCTTGTTGCAGATAAATACTTGTGCTGGGAGCAACTAAAAAGCCAGGTGAGATAAAGAAAAAACATTTGTGTAAAGGCATTGGAGAGTTGCTGAAGCAGTTGAAATTTGAAGGGCTACCATCCCAGTGATAAAGTAACAGCAGGAGAGGTAAGCTGACATTCTACATGCCACTTCTACTCTCAGAACATTTACTGATTCTTGGCTTCAGGTTAAGAGGCTGAGAATTTGGGAAGACAACCAGTGCTAAGAAACAGAGAGGTCAGCAGAGCTTTATACAGCCTCATCAGGCAAAAGAGGCAAAAACTTGGGCTTTAGACTAGAAAGGCAATTTGGAAATAAGAGATGAAGATCCTGAAGATAAGAGAGATGAAAAAAAGTGAGCCAGACATTTAGCAGTTTTACCAGGAAGGCATTTGCTGAATTATAAACTGTGGCAGAAGCTAAGCAAAAAGCCTCCAAAAGCAGAGTCGAGTTTTCATGGTTCTGTGGAGACAAAATATCGGAGTTTAGTACCTTCCAAGGAGGAGAGATTGTGATACTTACCCAGATTCATGTTAAATGTGGCAATGAGCTGTTGTTGTTGTTGTTAGGTGCTATTGAGTCGGTTCCGACTCATAGTGACCCTATGCACAGCAGAATGAAATGCTACCCGGTTCTGCGCCATCACAATTGTTGCTATGCTTGAGCCTATTGTTGCAACCACTGTGTCAGTCCTTCTTGTTGAGGGTCTTCCTCTTTTTTGCTTACCTTCTGCTTTACCAAGCATGATGTCCTTCTCCAGGGACTGATCCTTCCTAATAACATGTCCAAAGTATGTGAGATGTAGTCTCGCCATCCTTGTTTCTAAGGAGTATTCTGGTTGTACTTCTTCTGAGACAGATTTGTTCGTTCTGTTGGCAGTCCATGGTATATTCGGTATTCTTTGCCAACACCACAATTCAAAGGCATCAACTCCTCTTCGGTCTTCCTTATTCATTGTCCAGCTTTTGCATGCATATGAGGTGATGGAAAACACTATGGCTTGGGTCAGGTGCACCATAGTCCTCAAGCTGACATTGCTTTTCAACACTTTAAAGAGGTCTTTTGAAGTAGATCTGCCCAATGCAATGTGTCTTTTGATTTCTTGACTGCTGCTTCCATGGGTATTGGTTGTGGATCCAAGTAAAATGAAGTCCTTGACAACCTCAATCTTTTCTCCGTTTATCATGATGTAGCTTATTGGTCCAATTGTGAGGATTTTTGTCTTCTTTATGTTGAGTTGTAATTCATACTGAAGGCTGTGGTCTTTGATTTTCACCAGTAAGTGCTTCAAGTCTTCTTCACTTTCAGCAAGCAAGATTGTGTCATCCATATAACGCAGGTTGTTAATGACTCTTTCTCCAATCCTGATGCCCCGTTCTTCTTCATATAGTCCAGCTTCCTGGATTATTTGCTCAGCATACAGACTGAATAAGCGTGGTGAAAAGATACAACCCTGATGCACACCTTTCCTGACTTTAAACCATGCAGTATCCCCTTGTTCTGTTTGAACAACTGCCTCTTGATCCATGTACAGATTCCTCATGAGCACAATTAAGTGTTCCGGAATTCCCATTCTCTGCAATATTATCCATAATTTGTTATGATCCTCACAGTCATTAAAACACGGGTAAACATCTTTCTGGTATTCTCTGCTTTCAACCAGGATTCATCTGACATCAGCAATGATATCCCTGGTTCCATGTCCTCTTCTAAATCCAGCTTGAATTTCTGGCAATTCCTTGTCGATATATAGCTGCAGTCACTTTTGAATGATCTTCAGCAAAATTTTTCTTGCATGTGATATTAATAATATTGGTGGATAATTTCCATATTCCATTGGATCACCTTTCTTGGGAATAGGCATAAATATGGATCTCTTCCAGCTGGTTGGCCAGGGAGCTGTCTTCCAAATTTCTTGGCATAGACCAATGAGCACTTCCAGCGCTGCATCCATTTGTTGAAATATCTCAGTTGATATTCCGTCAATTCCCAGAGCCTTGTTTTTCATCAGTGCTTTCAGTGCAGCTTGGACTTCTTCCTTCAGTACCATAGGGCAATGAACTAGAGGCAGACACAGTCTTACAAAGACTGAAACTCAGCTATGAGTCAACTCCCACCCTGACTAATTAAGGTGATCTGTCCCCACTATAGTTGCCAGCTATAGGATATAGCAAATTCTTTCTAGAAGAAGATAGCATCACCCAGAGCCTCTGTTTTTTTGTACACAATAATCAAGATTCACTAAAAATTACCAGAACTACCAATGAACAGGACCAAGAGAAAAGCCAGATATTAAAAGATATACAGATGACTCAGGCATTGGAATTACCAGACATGGACTTTCAAATAAATGTGATTAATATGCTTAAGAAATTAGAATAACAAGGATGAAAATTTCACCAGAGAATTGGAAGCCATAAAAACAATCAAAAAGAAAGTACAGAATGAAAAAGAACATAATTTTATTTTAATAAACAATAGATTAGACACAGCTGAAGAGAGGAGTGGTTTTTTTTTTTAAGCCTAAGAAGGTTTAGTATCAGCAATTTAATATGACTTAACCTAATAAATGAATATTGTCTTGAAATTATTGAATAATTTACTCATTTATGCTTTTATATATTATACCAGCTACCACAGTTATGCCAGCTACCACGGTAGGCAACTCAAAATTGTGCAAAAAAATGCATCAGAATTATTCCACCTGAGGGGTAAGTCTGTCTGCTGTTCTGGCTTTGGTGCTCATAATGGTAATTGTATCTATCTTGCAGCTGATTGAGAAGTGATGCCATCTGAATTCTATCGTTCTACTCACACTAGGTATTCCAATTTCATAGCATCCCCCTTTACTGTAAGGTAACCAACCATCTCAGTTTCCTGGAATTGAGAAATTTCCAGGATCTGGGACTTTCGGGGCTAACGCTGGGAATGTCACAGCTAAAATGGGATGGCTGCTCACTCTGACCTACAAAGGGAAGCCACCACCAAGTGTCTCAGTGGTGCTGGTCCCTTGTCACTATCCTCATTTCATTTACTGTAGGTCATCATATTTTCAAAACTTCAAGTATCTACCCTAGCAGTGTATTTGGAATGTCACTTAGAGGACTAAAGTGCACCTGACCTTAGTGGTATTTTTAATGGTTATTTTTGATTGCCTCATATATATGCAAAAGCTGGACAAGAAGTAAGGAAGACTGAAGAGGAATTGATGCATTTGAATGATGCCTTTTACGGTTTGGTGAAGAATATTGAATATATCATGGACTGCCAGAAGAATGAACAAATCTGTCTTGGAAGAAATACAGCCAGAATGCTCTTTAGAAGCAAGAATGTTAAGACTTTGTCTTCTGTACTTTGGGCATGTTACCGGGAGGGACCAGTCCCTGGAGAAGGACATCATGCTTGGTAAAGTAGAGGGTAAGCAAAAAAGAGGAAGACCCTCAACAAGATGGATTGACACAGTGGGTGCAACAATGGGCTTAAACATATCAATGACTGTGAGGGTGGCGCAGGACCAAGCAGTGTTTCATTCTGTCGTACACAGGATCGCTACGGGTCAGAACTGACTCAACAGCACCTAACAACAACAACAGGTGTCCTTGCCAGGAAGTTAAATCTTAAGTCAAGAGAAAGTGCTGTAATTTTAGTAAACTCTTTGTTATCCAGCCGTATATTCTGCCCTGTCTAGGCATGATATCCTATTTCCTGCAGAATACATTAGCTTGGACCTACAGTTTCTTTTGAGTAATAATGCCTTTCTTTCCAAAGCAGGGACAAGATTTCCCTTATTGTGCTCTGTTGAGACCTGGCCCTCCATATTTTCCTAGAAGCCCTGAGAGAAGGTGGAGGAAACTTTTGAAGAGGTCAAGTATCATCTTATAAGGCGTTTGCCTCAGGCAAGATATCTGCATGCTCTCCAGGCAAGTCTTTGAACCGGTTTGTTCTGGTTTGACTCCCTGCTGAGGATTTGCATTTCCACCCCAGATATACTGAATCAAAATCAACATTTTAAGAAGATGCTCAGGTGATTCTTATGTACCCCCCCAGAATCATCTGGGGATCTTATTAAACTGTAATTCTGTTACCTAAAGCACAATTAAAAAAAAAAAAAGATTCTGATTCAGTATGTCCGGGGTGGAAATGCCAATTCTAGCAAGCGGCCGAACCAGAAGGAACCGGTTTGAAGCCCTGTCTCCAGGCAAGGGGAGACTGCTATACCTAGGGATGGGTCACTTCTGCAGGCCCAGAGGGAGTAAGAGAATCTGGGGATTTAAGACTCTCAAGCACATTCACCCAGATGTTGCCATCCTAGATTTAAGATTATATTCTCTCAATATTACAGTCCTGATTTTGGTACAGGAGATTTGCCAGGAGTATGAATTAATGCATCTCTGCAATTCTGCTTTTCTCACAATCAGGTTCTAGGCTTGTTTTCAGCTGGATCTGCCCTCTAGCTGCAGAAGTTTAAAGTCCCTTTAATCACCATTAGAAAGGATGTCTGGCTTTCCACTTCAGTGATCATTGGCACTTAAGATCAACTCAACTCCACGGTACTTAAAATTAACTTATATCTGAAATGCTGGAGAGATTGCATAGGCTGGTGTATCCCTTCTACTTATATCCCATCTAAATTCTCTGCAGATGACAGTTGTAGTAATTGTGATGCCATAGCATGCCTGGCATCATCACGATCCCACTTATCATCAGCAGTGGGGGTGTGGTTGTTATCTGGCCTTGAGTTATCTGATTCCTAAGGATCGTCTTCCTAGAAGCACTTGTGTTACCAATTGTTTTAAATTGCTGCCCTATAAGTGGGCCTTACTAGCCAGACACCATTGTGACTGGACCTTAATTCCATGGGAAAACTATGAAAAAGGTACAAAACACACACCTTAGTATTAGCTCATCTGAGGGTGGTAACAGCTGGGGTATTTATACCTCAGCTTCCAAGAATTATTGGTGGGGCATTTCTTCCCATTATTTCTGGCCTGTACTGTATACAAAGAGACAGCAGCCTTCTAAAGTTCCAGAAAATTCCCTCAGATAGAAAGTAACAGATGCAAGCAGTTAGAAGTTGCTCAGAGCACAGTGAAATGGCACAAACAGCGTCTGCTACACCTGGCAAGACCACAGTGGTCATTTATGCCTTGACTTTCAGATTTGGAAAAAGGGAAAGAAAAATATGAGTTAGAGTATTAGATAAGATTTTATGGAGGAGAATAATGATTTTAAAGTGGGATAAAAATATTTTTGCCCCTTCTTATCTTGGAAAAACAAAAACAAACACAAAATTCAAGACAAATTATGGAGAACCAGAAATATAGACATATCTAACTCCAAACCAGCATATGAAGATGAAAGGCAGATGAAGGAATAGTAAGTAATTTGGCAGCAGGGAGGAAGTCAAACCTAGATACACATAGAGAGAATATCAGTAAGAAACAGGCCAATTCACTTGGCTGAACTGCAGGAAGTCTCAGTAATTGAAGGTACCAGGTACCAAGGAAGTATGAGGATGAAGGTAGAGGAATTATTCAGGAGGCTGAAAATATGGGGTTGTTTGAAAGCTTATGTAAGGAGTGACCATCCTCACGTTACACAGTGACTACTCTTACCCACCCTTCCCCGAGTCTCGCAGAAACCTGGGACACAAGATCTAGAGATGGCAGATCTAAGCTTGAGCAATTACATAAAAGAGGGAAAACTGAAAGATAAGGTCCCACTCTGTTTCCTCTGCATAGCTCTGGACCACAAGCAGCCAGGCTGAGAACTCAGTTAGAAGAAAGTTATCTTTTTATGGAAAAAATATCAGACCTGCTCTGGGGAAACCCCATTAGCTACTGACATTTGGGAGTTCCTAATAAAGCTCTGTTGCCCCCTGAGTGCCCGACAATGAAGGCCTCAGTTGACAAGCAATATCTATGCACACACGGCTTTTAATCCACTGGTACATCACCACATACTTGAAGAAATTCAAGAAGGTGAAAGACGAAGTCCAAAATAAACAATCTTAAAAAAGACCTCAGAGGAAACTAAGTCAAGGCAGAGAATAGAAGAAAATGATTCATAAGTCATAATTAATAACCCACGTTAGAAACAATGGAAGCTTCTCTTTAAAATGTCACTCCCTTTAAATTAGCATGTGCTATAGAAGAAAATTAGAACAAGTCTATGAGAGTCAAAGTAAATTCTTGAGTGTATCCCACCTGAAATTAGAGACCATCACGAGAATAAATGTGACTTATTGAACACTAATGACCAAAGACCACATGAGTTGTGGAATGACATCATACATGAAGAAAGCAAGAGGTCATTAAAAAGACAGAAAAGACCAAAATGGATGTCAGGAGAGATTCTGAAACTTGCTCTTGAACGCTGAGTAGCTAAAGTGAACAAAAGAAATGACGAAGTAAAAGAGCTGAACAGAAAATTTCAAAGGGCAGTTTGAGAAGACAAAGCAAAGTATTATAATGACACGTGCAAAGACCTGGAGTTAGAAAACCAAAGGGAAGAACATGCTTGGCATTTCTCAAGCTGAAAGAACTGAAGAAAAATTCAAGCTTCGAGTTACAATAATGAAGGATTCTATGGGCAAAATACTGAACGACAAAGGAAGCATCAAAAGAAGATGGAAGGAATACACAGAGTCACTGTACCAGAAGTAATTCATCGATGTTCAACCATTTCTGGAGGTAGCATGTGATTGAGAAAGGATGGTACTGAAGGAAGAAGTCTCAGCTGCACTGAAGACTTGGCGAAAAACCAGGCTCCAGGAGTTGACAGAATGACCAATTGAGATGTTTGAACAAATGGATGCAGTGCTGGAGGTGCTCACTTGTCTCTGCCAAGAAATTTGGAAGACAGCTACCTGGCCAACCCACAGGAAGAGATCCATATTTATGCCTATTCCAAAGAAAAGTGATCCAACTGAATGCAGAAATTATCAAACAATATTATTCATATCACATGCGAGAAAAATTTTGCTGAAGATCATTCAAAAGCTGTTGCAGCAGTACATCGACAGAGAACTGTCAGAAATTCAAGCCAGGTTCAGAAGAGGACATGGAGCAAGAGATATCATTGCTGATGTCAATTGAATCCTGGTTGAAAGCAGAGAATACAGAGAAAGATGTTTACCTGTGTTTTATTGACTAAGCAAAGGCATTCAACTGTGTGGATCATAACAAATTATGGATAACGTTGCGAAGAATGGGAATTCTGAAACAGTTAATTGTGCTCATGAGGAACCTGTACATAGATAAAGAGGCAGTCATTCGAACAGGGGATATTGAGTGGTTTACAGTCAGGAAAGGTGTGTGTCAGGGTTGTATCCTTTCACCATACTTATTCAATCTGTATACTAAGCAAATAATCAGAGAAGCTGGACTATATGAAGAAGAACTTGGCATCAGGATTGGAGAAAGACTCATTAACAACCTGCAATATGCAGATGACACAACTTTGCTTGCTAAAAATGAAGAGGACTTGAAGCACTTACTGATGAAAATCAAAGACTACAGCCTCCAGTATGGATTACACCTCAACATAAAGAAAACAAAAATCCTCACCAGTAAGCAACATCATGATAAACAGGGAAAATATTGCAGTTGTCAAGGACTTCATTTTACTTGGATCCACAATCAATACTCACGGAAGCAGGAGTTAAGAAATCAAACGACACATTGCATTGGGCAAATCTGCTGCAAGAGACCTCTTTAAAGTGTTAAAAAGCAAAGATGTCACCTTGAAGACTAAGGTACGCCTGACCCAAGCCATGGTGTTTTCAATCACCTCATATGCATGCAAAAGCTGGACAATGAATAAGGAAGACCGAAGAAGAGATGATGCCTTTGAATTGTGATGTTGGTGAAAAATATTGAATATACCACAGACTACCAACAGAACGAACAAATCTGTCTTGGAAGAAGCACAACCAGAATACTCCTTAGAAGCAAGGATGGCCAGACTACATCTCACATACTTTGGACATGTTATCAGGTGGGATCAGTCCCTGGAGAAGGACATCATGCTTGGTAAAGTAGAGGGTCAGCGAAAAAGAGGAAGACCCTCAATGAGATGAATTGATACGGTGGACGCAACAATGGGCTCAAGCATAAAAACGGTTGTGAGGATGGCGCAAGTCTGGGCGTTGTTTCATTCTGTTGTGCTTAGGGTTGCTATGAGTTGGAACTGACTGAACGGCACCTAACAACAACAAAAACAGTAGAAAAATTCTTTGAGTTCCATTGTTTGCTAAGGGGCATGCAAATATTTGAGAGAAATCCCTTTCCAATATGTCAGGACCTTGAGTCCTTGACTAATTAACAAAGAACAAATAGCAGGAAACCCCTATATTTTCTGCATATCAAAAATAATTTTTATAAATGGAGGTAAGAATCTTTCCTCAAGTCTATGCTTTTTTCTGTTTAAAGAATCCTGTGGAAGAAAGAGCTCCCCCCAAGTCGTAGTGCTTGGAACACAAGTAAGCACTAACGACATGGTAGTTTTATGATTACTGTTTTGTTAGATTCTAGCCCTTGTTGTGTCTCTGGGCCAGCTGAATGATCATAGAAAGCCTCTTAAGCTCTATGCACTTCAGACTTCTTATCTGTAAATGAGGATGTTAGATAAAAAAATGATCCTTAAGATCCATTAACATTAACATTTTGTGATTTAATTAAGTTAAGACACAGGGGACTATGATTTCTGCAGCATCAGTTTTCCAAGGATTATGTCATAATGGAGTTACCTTCGATATCTTGGTGTGGGGAATATAATATATTGCTTTTTCAGCATATGCAAGCAGGAAACAGAGTCAGATGTGAATTGGAGTTAACTGGCCATAGTGGAAAACACTCAGTTCTGCATTGCTTTGGAATTCTTCCTGACTCTGAATCTAGTGCCCTCTTCTAGATATGGATGAGAAATGTTGCCCATAAAGTACATAGAGGATAATTTATTTTGCCACTAGAAAATCATAAGAAGATACTTAATTAAAATTTTGGTTTTAAATCTCAATGTATACATTTATTCCAGTGAATCCAAGGAACTGAGTTTAATGCCACTTTTCATCCATTTACTTATAAACACTTACTAAACATCTACTATATGCTGGATGTTTGCTGTCAGTTTCCTAAAGAGACTGAGTCTTATTCATCATTATCTCCACTTTACCAAGAAATATAGAGAATGCATGATAGGGAAGACATAGGAAAATCAGGCACCCTTTTAAAGAACATTAAAAAAATCACTATTTATTCTTGCTCATGGCAGCCCCTCCATCCCAGATGGTGTCTAATTTACAAAAGAAGGGAGCTAATTAAAAAAATAAAGGTATTCATTCGAGGTTTTTAGAAATGACGATTCATACAATAATGACAACTAGCATTCACTGAGCTCTAGGCCATTCCTTGTATTATGTCTTTTTTCTTAAAAAATTTTTTTCCCCTCATTCTTATCAAATGAGGCTGCCAACACATAGAAATGTTAAGTAGTTTGTCCAAGACCACACAAAAACCAAAACCTGTTGCTGTTGAGTTGATTCTGACTTATAGGGACCCTATAGGACAGAGTCGAACTGCCCCATAGGGTTTCCAGGGGGTGGCTGGTAGATTCAAACTGCTGACCTTTTGGTTGGTTAACAGCCAAGCTCTTAACTACTGTGCCACCAGGCTCCAAGACCACAAAATTAGTCAGTAATGGAGCTGGGAGTTGAATCTGTTCTTGTTTTGTCCCCAGATTTCTGCTGGTCACAGTTGCACAAAGCTTAGCAAGAGCTAGATGCAACCCCTGAGGCTGTTACTCCTCCGGTTTGGCCCCAGCATCTGGATGTCCACCCCAACAGCACGGGGGCCTGCAAAAAGTGACAGCTCTTAAACTAAAGGGCAGTTAGTCTCTGGCACTTAAACACCTGTGTGTACAAGGATATATGTCATCATCAGGCATGTCATCAATTAATCAACAAATGGCAGCTGTGTGCTCATGGGCTGCTGGGATCTCACCACTTTTCACAGCTCTGTCCTGAGCTTTTTTAATCAGTAGAAACCCAGTTCCTCCATGATGAATACAGTCACGGTTTTGTCCCCCTTTGCTTTGCAGTAGGAACAGCTCTGGCTAAAGGATGCTTTCAGTGTCATGGGACTTCAGTCTCAGATGTGTAGGCACTTGGGACAGAGATAAAGTGACAGAATATCTAAAATAGCTACTTTGGCCAATTTACTCATACTCATATTTCTTTGCAATTTACTGTCTATGTGGTGATACTCCCCTGGTGTTACTATTAAAAGCAACTTATCCACATGCAAAAAATAAGAAGTTCAAGTACCATTCTTTTGTTTTGTCCAAGTGGTGTCTGGTTTACAAAAGCAGAGACCTGATAATATCAGTGCTAAAACTTGTATTGCTCATTATGGTTTGTAAAGCAGTTTTGTATATGTAATCCACGTAAACATGGCAAGTCTTCTGTGAGGCAAGTGTCATCCTCATTTTAGACATGAGGAAACAAAGACTCAGACATCATTAGTTAATTATTCATTCATTTTGTAATATGCCAAACAGCACAGTAGTAAGACCACAGGATTTGAAATCAGATAGACCAAACTTTTCATTCCATTTCTGCATTTCACTAGCTGTATGACCTGGGAGGGCCAGATTACCCAATAAGAATGGTATGCATGGGACCAATTTGCCTTCCCACCAATCTGCAATGCACAATTTCATCTGTCCCCTACCGCATCAAAGATGGGGTGAAACACATGTGAAATTGCTCACCACAGATTAGCAAGTAAATACAGTTGAGTCCGTGCATACCTTGCTCAACGCAAGCCAGTGCATACTGTTTGTGATGGTTAAGATTGTGTGTCAACTTGGCCATGATTCTCAGTGTTTTGGCAGTTGTATAATGTTGTGATCACTTCCATGTTAAGATTTGATACATGATCACCCCCATGTTGGGATCTACTGTGAGTAGCCAATCGGTTGAAAGGAAGTTTCCTTGGGCGTGTGGCCTGCATCGAATATAAATGGACATTCTGGCAAGGCTCAGAGGCTTTTTGCTCGCACTGGATCCTGCAGCTGGCTCCTGTTTGTCTGACCTCTGGTTTTTGGGACTTGAGCTAGCAGCTTACCTGTGGTCTTGCTTGTTGATCTTGGGATTCATCGATCTTCACAGCCTGTGAGGAAGAGCTCTGCTTGTTGACCTGCCAATCTTGGGTTTGCCAGCCCCTGTGGCTACATGAATCAGGAGAAGCCTCTATCTTGACCCACAGTTTTGAGACGGTCCAGCCTCTACAACCATGTGAGCCATTTCCTTGATATAAATCTCTCCCTATATATATTTATATGTTTTACTGGTTTTTCTTCTCTAGAGAACCCAGCCTAAGACACTGTGCTTACTGGTTAATCTACCTCTGGACCCTGGTTGGGTTTCCTAACCTCTCTAAACTTCAGTTTTCCTATCTGTACATTGGTGCTAATCCAAGGACCTACTCATTGGACTGTAGTGAGAACTAAATGAGATAATGCATGTAAAACACTAATACTTGGAACACAAGCACAGTGCTTGAAACATAGCTGTTGCTCTATGAATGATGGCTGATATTATTATGATCACGGGTAATATCATTGCTGCTTTTTGGCCTATGTTCTCAGCATTGCAATAGGTGCTGGTAAAAGACATAGTGTACTGCACTTGTGTAAATATTCACAGAAGAGACAACACACGTTTTCTGCCTCTTAATTCTTTAAACCAATTTAATTTTAGATCCATTATTCTCTTTGTAGCAAAGAAAAGTTAGAAATTCAAAGAAATTCAAATAAAAGCTAGTTAAGAAAATGCTAATGTCTAATCATTAGTTCAGAGTGAAAGCCTCATTCCTGGGTTCTGGGCAAAATTCCTTTTCCCTTAGGTCGATGCCTTTCTGATTTCCAGCATACAAATGGGGGTGCACTGGAGCTTGCTTGCCCTGTGGCCGGCTGATCCATTTCTTGTGGAGTCATCACAGATTTAGAATTTTCTCCGGCGGGTGTTGATCCAGATAGAAAAATTTATTAGTGATGTATTGCAAAGACTTTTCATCTTGAATAAGATACCATGTTGCAACGTGTCTTGTTTAACAGGGTTACAGAGTAGTTATGGTTTCCATAGAAACAAGACTAAATTCTTCCTTGAATACAATCCTGGAGGTCAAAACACTGCTTCCGCTGACATATGGGGAGCAGCATTTGTTGCTCCATCAAGCTGTCCTCGTGTGGCAGGATGCGCTGGAAATTTCCGATAAGATTCTGATTTTTACAAAGAAAATGCATTTTCCTCGAATGTTCTGATTCACTCTTTCACTGCAGTGTTCACCAGACCAGTAACTCAAAGAATTAAATCCAGCCCTCTATTATACACTGTGCATGCAAGTTCTAATCTGAGTTCTTCAAATGCAAATTCGCCTGCTACATTGTCTTCATCGTTGACTTGTAATTTCATTGTAATTACACTTTGCCCTCAATTTACAAGCTAAGTCATGCAGTTCAGTTTTCATTTACTGGAAAGAGGCAGCAAACTTCTAGGAATTTTAACCATCACTCTGCCAGAAAGCCTTCAGTTAATTAATAATTCTTTCATTGTAAATAAGGATAAAGATATTGATTGACCCATGTTACATGGAAGTTTGGTAGTTCACAGAGCTGTAGCTGCAAGGGATTAAAAAAAAATGCAACCTTCAGCAATGTGTTTGGAAATGAAGATGGAATCAATCATCAGTTGGAAATGATCAATTACTTTAGGCTAGCAATAATAAGGAGCCCTGGTGGTATAGTGGTTAAAGTGCTCGGCTGCTTACCAAAAGTTTGGTGGTTCGCATTCACCAGCCGCTCCTGGGAGAACAATGTGGCAGTCTGCTTCCGTAAAGATTTACAGCCTTGGAAACCATTGGTTTCCCATAGGGTCACTATGAGTAGAAATTGACTTGATGGCAATGGGTTTGGTTTTTTTTGTGGCAATAATAAATTTTTAATGGTGTGATTATAGTGATAAAAACCAGCTTTTATGGTACCCAAAATGGCTTAAATAGGGTAGGCAGAGAGGTAATTAGCTACTGAGAAGGCAGAAGTGTTAAAAATACATAATTTCAATATGATTTTCAAAAGTTTATTTGTGTAACAGCCAATTCTGGACTAGGCCAATGACCTATTTGTGTATAATTTTTACCCTTTATTACTATTCTTTTTCTTTACCTTTGGCCATTTATCTGCTCATTACTATCCCATTAAAGGAGTATTTCTTTCTGTTCATAAAAATAGCACATATGAACTGCAAAAAAAAAAAAAAATACAGTGAAATTCAGTAAATTACAAAGAGTAAAACAAAGACCAACCATAATCCCATTAGTAAGAGACAACCACTGTCATCAGTTCACTGTGCATTGTCTCAGAACATGGGCATATGTATTCAAATATATAGGTAAGCTTTTTAAAGACAAAAGCATAGATCATACTCTGTTCTGTAACCAGATTTTTAAAATTTAATATCTAGTGGGTTTTTATAATCAATAAGGATCTATATACATTTTGATGGCCGAATAAAATTCCATTGATTCTGTCATTCATTTAACAAGTAACTGTTGAGTCCCAGCTATGTATTAGGCCCTGTGCTAGCCCTGAGATATAGTTATGAACAAGAATAAAACGTCTCAAACTTAGTTCTAACTATTTTCTTCTCAGGGATTAATAAGATTGTTTTACTATCTTTAAATGGATATTCTGGCTTGCCCAGGACATTTAAGAACTGGCAAAGGAATTGGGGGGAGTGTAATATTATTTTGGAAGCAACCCTTTCAATATGTAGAGTGTTGAGCAAAATCTCCAGAAAAGGCTTTGCTACTCTACAGTACATTGAAGTAAAATTCTTTCTTTCTGTGTCCATTATAACAATATAAAAATGCTTAGGCTCTTACTAAGTGTAGTTTAAATAAGTTCTATATTATCTTTTAATCCTCATAATAAGGCTACCCTATAAGTCATATCAAATTATTGGTAGTATTATTCCCATTTTGCAGCTGAGGAAAATGGGGTACAGAAATGTTAAGTAACTTGCACAAAGTCCACAAAGCAAATAAACGGAGAAACTAGAATTTGAAGCAGGCAGTCTGACTCCAGAACACTTACCCTTAACTGCTTCTTGTTAATGCTATACCTAGTATATAACTATTAGTGAACTATTATGATTTTTTTTTTTTTTTAAGTAGATTGCCAGGTTATTCTTTCAAGGTGCCTCTGGGTGGACTTGAACCTCTAATCATTGGGTTAGCAGCCTAGCACGTTAACTGTTTGCACCACCAAAGGGATTCCTCCTGATGCTTAGGACTTTTCAAATTTCCTTTCCTGCAATCTCTGAGGAGAGGAATCCACATGCAGGGATCATGTGGGCAAGAAAGTTGAGCAAGGTGTTGATCTGAGGCAGCTCCCAGTTACCTTCCCAGCTTCCCTTGAAGACAAATGTGGCTTTGTTTCTTGTTGCTTTCTAGGTCAACTCCTCTTTGGAGCCAGAATCCCTGGGCTATGTGAATATAAAATGATACGGCCAGCAATTTCAAGATCTTAACTATTATGCAACTGGAGTAGATTTTAGAAAGCATTCTTAAGCTGAAAAAGTCAGTCTAAGCTTCAATTTATGGTACCTCTACCTCTTTGCATTTCCCAAAAGGCATCACAAATCTTTTGCATGGAGGAATGGCTGGGTTGATAGCTAGCTACTTTTTAAATTTAATCCTCATTATGTAATAGTTTTAATAAACTTCAAACAGCATAGAGTTTTATAATAAGAAGGCTGGACATAACCCTTCTTACTCTGTGTTTAGCCCTTTAATCCTAAACTACCTTTCCTTCCTCGCAAGGACAGATTCTTCCCTGAGCTCTTCATAATGTTTGCTTGACTCTTCTGTCCTCGCATGTTTGCAGAACGATTGACTTTGTAAAATAACCATGTTTCTGTGAGTTTTCGTGGTGATGTTTGCTTTGTTTTTGCAAACCCAAAGGCAAAAGCAAAACAAACACAAAGTCAGCACCCTGGAGATCAGAGCGTGTAGTGAGCGATGAGTCAAAGGTGGGAAAGGAGAGGAGGGCAGAGGGTTCCAGAGATGGGTTGGGAATTCCGGTGTTAATTGAGGCTCAGGTTCCTAATGACCCTTTTTTTTCTTTTTTTTTTTTTAAATCATGTTAAAGAACTCAAAGCCTCTCAGTGCTCGGAGGCTTGAAACTTTCGGCAACCTAGACTGATTTGAACAGCCACATTTTTCTATCATTGGACCAAATATTCTCTCAGAAGTGAAGCCCATGAAAGCTCCTGGCAAGCCAAGGTGTATTCTAGATGTAGTCTGGGAAGGGAAACTCAACAATACATTGTTGTTAGTTGCCTTCGAGTGTGCAGAGTAGAACTGCTTCTTAGGGTTTTCAAGGCTGTGACTTTTCAGAAGCAGATTGCCAGGCCTATCTTCCAACGTGCCTCTGGGTGGGTTCAAACCACAACCTTGTGGCTAGTAGGCAAGGGTTTAACTGTTTGCACCACCCAGGGACTTCTAGCCAACACTACATACTAGTTTCTTTCTTTCCTTCACAGCTTTTTCTAGGATGGGCCTGTCCTGCAGCTGCCAGCATAGTTTTCCAGAACTTGAACTGCCTGGACTAAGCCATATTTTGTCCTCCTGATCCTTCTACTTGGTCAGCTCTATGAGTCAGGGCAGTGTTGGCACCATCACTTTCCCTAGTATGCACCCCACATGCTGTAACCTCAATCCAGGCCTAGTCTAGCAGGCTTGCTGGCTGTGTGTGCGCATGTGATAGACCCTCCCACCCTACTGTCTCCTTCCATGAGTTCTTGCATCAGGGACGGAGGCGTATACGATTCTTATGATTAATGCATAAAGCTCTGCACCCACCATATGATTTTGCATTAAACTGCCCCAGATATTATCAGATTATTTCATTTTAAGTAAGCCATTCTTGCAAAAAGTGCTAGACTTGAAACTAGCATTTCAAGAGAAGTAGTTTTCCTTAAGAGAAGCAGCTCAGATATCTCTACATTTGCTTCGGGAGGAAATTTTTCTGGTGGGTAGGTGGAGCTAGACTGCCCGACCCTCTGTCCTGATTTTGTTATTTCTAGCTTGGATTATTGCTCCTGACAATCCTGCCTCAGAGGGCACACTGCTCTTTGTTGACACCTTCTGCGATGTGTGGACAAAGCCCTTTCTAAAAGCATATCTGGATGGCTGAGAGAGGTTGAATGTCCACACTTAATTTATTAAATTCTAAGGGCTTATAAGAGGGAAATAAAGAGTTCAAAATATGGTCTTTAATGGCATCCTTGGAAGGCGTTGCTTTTCTTTTTCTTTAATGCATCCTGCAGAATGCTGGTTCTCCGTGTTACTTGTAAATCTGATAATGGCTTCTCGGTAAATTTGAGTCCTGCAGCTCAGATTTGCTCACTTTTTACAGGCTGCTGCTTCTTCCTTGTCCTAGGTCATGGTGTAGCCACAGGAAGGGGGTATTCAATACCTCGGGGAGTAACTGAAAATGGACTCCCCCTTTCATTGGAAATGTGGAAGTTATCGTGAATCCTCAGCAACACCACTGCATGTCTCCCAGGCTTCCGTAGCTCAGAGTGTTTATTTAAGCATTTTATACCCAATCTTCCGAGAACTCTCTGCTTTCACGTCTTATCTTACAATTTATGTTTTCACAGGAAACTTTGTACCATGTAGTGTACATATCTTTCATTTAGATAGAAATTTTGACTTCTTTAAACACTGTCCAAAAGTTTTCTCAACCTCACCTGCAGGCCTGTAGCCCGCCAGGTGAGTTTGAATCTCCCTAGTACGTAATTGATTCTTGGTGAGCAAAAAGGTGAGAATCTGTAAGAGTTCTAGTTCCAGGTCTGGTCTAACCATTTTTGTGTGACCTTTGGAAAAATCACTTAACATTCTCTGAGTAACTGTAAATTTTGGGCTAATGGTGCCTATTTTAGCCTGCAGGATTGCTAGGAGATTAAGAATGGAGATGCATATTTAAGTGCCTGTTTGAGACAGTGCAGCCAGAACCCCAGGATGGGGATGCCATTTTCAAGCTCAGGTTGATGAGTTTTTAAGCTGGGGAACACAGGTTACACTTGGACTGAGAAATCTGTGCTCTGTAAACGCATCTATTTTGTATCCTCTTCCATCTTTGTTTCTCATTTTTTTGATAGTGTTCCTGATGAAAAATCCCCACCTGTCTTGCTTGGTTAGACAAAGAGAAAGAGGATTTTTTCTACTTACACCTCCCCATCAGTTATATCCCTACATGCTAGAGAATTCTTGGGGAATCAATTCTAAAATCCTTTCCTTCAGTGTTGGAGTAATTATCTTTTCTATTATCCCACTACCTTCATACCCCCATCATTTTGTTCTTTTCTTTGGTTAGGAGCTGGGATGAGTCTATGCATCATGCACAATCTCTTGTTTTTAGAATGTAATGGCCCCTCCTCTGTACTGGAAGAGCAAAACAGGAATAGTCTCAGGGGGAATGAGAAAGGATTATTTCCTCACCAACTGCCCCCGTAGTGTGCAGCTAAATTAAGAACTTCTGTGTGGATGGGCTTACACTCTTGCTTCATTTGGTGGTCAGTAAGATTCCACATTTCCTTTCATTTTGGGCAGACATCCCTGTGGAATTCCAAAGAGGGCTCTAATTATTACTTAGTGAACCAATTCTACAGTGTTCTGTGTAACCAAACTTTAGGTAAAGGCAATTGCTTCTCTTCTGTTATTAGTTATTAATAATCTGGCATTTGGACTGAATTTTTCCAGTGCCTTTGTTTGTTATACATTGCAGAAATACTCATTTATTGTTCTTTTGATGTGGTGGGTGATTCTATACAAGATGAAAGTCAGCAAGAGAACCTGGGTGGGGCATGCTTATCAAGAAGAATAGAAAGTTGTGTTTATCAAGTAAAGAACAGAAAGACAAACTCCAATTCGTGCAGAAAACTGGCATTGTACCAACTCTCTTTGGGTGTCTTTTATATAATAATATTTTAATTATTAAAAATAATAATTTTTAAAAGTTTTATACTTGTGAGAAATGGTGTGGAACACTAACATATCACACCCCCAAAAATAGACACTGAAAAGGCAATAAAATACTACTAAGCAAAACAACATACCAAATGGGCTTATGTTAACTTCGCGTGCTTTTAGGTTTGCAAAGTCCACCAGCTACTCTTCAACCATCTGTTATTGCTGTTTGAGTTCAAATCCTGGCCCATAGTAGTATTTCACAGCCAACATTAGCCAGAGAGGGATAAACAACTATTTAAAAATAGCATGTATGTAAGTTAATTTGTTTTTTTTGAGAATCAAACATTTTTAAGTTCCTATGAGTTGAAATAGACTCAACAGTGACAAGTTTGGTTTGGTTTGGTTAAGGGGAACTCAAGAGCCCTGGTGGCACAGTGATTAAGCGCCTGGCTGCCAACCGAAAGATCGGTGGTTCGAAGCCACCAGCTGCTCCACGGGAGGGAGATGTGGCAGTCTGCTTCCATAAATGCAGTTCTTCTCTGTCCTATAGGGTCACTATGAGTCAGAATTGACTCGATGGCAATGGGTTTGGTTGGGGTTAGGTAAGGGGAGCTTATTATTTCAAGGCCCCTCCTCAGATTATACTTCTGAGAAACAGTACTTTTATAAGCTTAATGATGATTGCTAATTGTTTTCTCCTGAAAATTGAAATCTTTTTTTGTATGTAAAATTTGCCTGAAGAAGGATAAGGTACAACGCAGTGATAATGTTTATCTCCAATTTACTTCCCTTCCCCAATCTACAGGTTTGTCTGTAGCTCCGTGCCTTTGCTTATGTTTTGCTTTCCTGAAATGCGGACCTTCCCCCTTTCAGGTTTTTCTCCAGGGTCCAGCTAAATGTCTGCTTCTTTAAAAAATTCCTCTTTGCTGACTGATTGACGCTGTATTTTCTTCTTTTAGAATTTATTATAGAATGGGTTATATGAACGTGTGATTGAGATTTTTTTGTGATTTATAGTATAATGTGTTGATACTTATTACTCAGTGTCTCCATCCACACAGTAAGTTTCTCAAAGAGAATGGAATTAGTTATTAGTAGTTCAGTGGTAGAATTCTACTTTCCATGCAGGAGACTCAGGTTCAATTCCTGTACAGTGTACCTTTCAGCAGAGCTTCCAGACCAAAATGGATTAGAAAGAAAGGATCTACTTCTGAAAATCAGCCAAGAAAACCCTGTGGATCACAAAGATCTGATCAGCAACCTATCAAGGGGATGGTACAGGACTGGGCAGTGTTTCATTCCATTGTGCATGGGTTGCCATGAGTCAAGGCCTACTCCATGGCAGCTAACAATAAATAACAACTCAGTTCTAGGAATGTGTTAGATGCTTGCACGTGCATTGTTCTCATGGTACAGTGATTGAGACTGTGGGCTCTGGAGTTAAACTCTCTGGGTTTAAATCTTGTCAGCTGTGTGGTCATGAGCAAGTATTTCTGTGCTTCAGTTATTTCATATGCAAATTTGAGCTAATACTAAATTGGTTTGTTGTGAGGATTAAATTAGATTATACAGGTAAAACATTTAGAAGAGTACCTGGCATATTATAAAGTCTCAACATATGTCAAATATTATTATTAATTCAAAGAGCCACCCTATGAGGTAGACATTCTCTTCATCTTTCAGGTGAAAAACCTGAGACTGACAGGTTAAAGGAATTGCCCACAGAGCCAGCATTAGCACACGTATGTCTTATCTGAGAGCCTGAGTTCTTTTACTAATTACCAGACCCGTTGCCGTTGCGTTGACTCCAAATCATGGCAACCCTATGTGTGTTAGAGTAGAACTGTGCTCCATAGGGTTTTTGATGGCTGATTTTTTAGAAGTCTATCACCAGGCCTTTCTTTTGAGGCCCTTCTGGGTGGACTCAAATCTCCAAACTTTTGGTTAGCAACTGAGTGTGTTAACTATTTGCACCATCTAGGGACACCTTATATAACATAAACTCATTGCTGTCGAGTCAATTCCAACTCATAGCAACCTATAGGACAGTGTAGAACTGCCCCATAGGGTTTCCAAGGCTGTAAATCTTTACAGAAGCAGACTGCCACATCTTTCTCCCGAGGAGCAGCTGGTGGGTTTGAACTGCCAGCATTCCAGTTAGCAGCCAATCACTTAACCACTGCGCCACCAGGGTTCTTTATATAACATAACTACTACAAATAATGAAATAGGATTGTGCATTTTTTGCTCAAATCTATATAGAGTTACTCATGTCATAGTACCTCGGCATCAGGTTCTACACCTTACATATCTTTTGCACCTCATGTAACAGCTAGCCTACTTGGTAACAAATTGATAAAGGTTGGCAAATACATGTCAATTAAATGAGGTCATGAATGTGAAAGGACCTGGAAAAGTGCTTAATACTTAGTTTATCAGGTACTATTAAACACCTCTGTGGGGAAGGCCACACCAGCATAATGAATTTGCAGCAGTAGGCTCACCTCTTACCTTTATGAATAGTACAATGGGAAAATTTAAATAAGCAATTTTACAGCGAAATCAGAGGTGAGGCATGTTGAATTATAAAGGGATGGCATATCAGTGTTTTTCAAATATTTTTTAGAAACGACATCCTTTTTGTCAAATTAAATCTCATGTGTAAGTTCAATCAATAATAAAATAGGCAAAAGCGAAGTTCTTCTGGTAGAAGCAAGCTGGATGAACCACATCATCTCTGTCTTGGGTCACTCCTTGAGGTACCTCCTCAGAACTTAAGAGGCTTCAGGATACAATCCTACCCTTACTTAATTAATTTCTTTTTGTGTTAAATTTTTAAAAAATTTATTTTTTGTCTATCCTTTATTTTTAACATGAAGGATAAATGAGGCTGAGAGAGAAAGTGATTAGTCCAAGATCACAAGTCCAGAGCTGAAAACTTGATTCTTTCCTCTGCTGTTCTACCTCAAGGAGACACCTGGTCACTTCTACTTTTCCTTGTCTAGATTCCTGTGATCATTTCAGACAACTGGCACAATGGGGAGCAAACAGTTACCTCTCCTATATCCCAAGTAAAACCAAACAAAACCCATTGCCGTCAGTTGATTCTGACTCATAGCAACCCTATAGGAAAGAGTAGAACTGCCCCATAGTGTTTCCAAGGAGTGGCTGGTAGATTCCAACTCTTAACCATTGAGCCACCAGGGCCCCATATGCCAAGTAAGAGAGTACAAACGCAACCACCCACATGTATCAGAAGCCCAGTGCTTTGAATTGTTTGGAGGCAGTTTTCAAAGGAGACCAAGTTTTTAAAAGTCTTTCATTTGAATGATTATATAAAAAGAAAAGTAATAAAATGTTTATTTGAATTTCTTTCCTTTTAACTGGAATAATGCATTTCAAGGATTTCAAGCTTAAAATGTAAGAATAATAAGAAAGGTGACTGAAATGCCTTGGTTTTTCAGTGGTCTGATTCTGAGGACTGTATTTCACATCAACCAGTTCTCCTTGATGTCACTATTGTAGGGTATTTCATGATAGACAACATCTTTAAAGAAAAATATAATATGTGGAATAAAGTCCCAGGCTGTATAATTCTACTAACATTAGGGAAGCAATGCAAAACTCAGTCCTATAAATTGCAATTCATAGATTTCACCAGGAAATGAATAGTTTCATATCCTACAAGGTTGGAATGAGAGGTCTCATAGATGCATAAAGCTGAAGGAGTAAATATTCAAAAAAATTTAAAAAATACTACCAGAACTCTGACACTGAAGATTTAAAGACAAATGAGATCATGGTTTCTGCCCTTAAAGAGCTCAGTCTCAGAGAAGACCTGCACTAATCTCCAAATTTTGCGTGCTAGAAATTAGGTGTACCTGTGTGGTTTGAGCTGGCGCTAGGGAGGCAGTGCAGGCTTTGAAGAGAGTCTGTGAACTTGCATGGCATCTGGGGTGGACAATGTGGAAATATATGTGAACAAAGAATGGAATCTTTAAGAAGAGGACTACGGTTTGCAGACCTGGCTCATCCCATTTGGCTGCATAACTTTGGTCAGCAAGCATAGCTTCTCGGGGACTTCTTTTTTTTGCCTGTAAAATGGTTTTTCTGAGTCATTTTGGAAATACTAGATTATGAATATGAAAACGCCTTGTAAACCATTTTAATCCAGACATCACTTGGGATCTCTTTAGCCTTGCTTCTCAAGGGCTCTTCTGAGTGCTTCTCTGAGCTTAGCATTGACCCAGATGTATAATGAAATGCAATGAAACGTCTTTTGGAATTCCCCCCAAACGAATTCATCAGCACCAAGCATTTCATGTGCTCATGGGGAAGAGTCAAATCATGCTCTAATCAACCTCCAACCATTTTACTGTTTTTCATTTCTCTATCCTGGATTTCTCCCAGAGGCTCAAACTTCTTTGCCCTCGATTATACAAAATAACTTTCCTTATTTTGGGAAGCACTGGGGCCAAGCTAACACTAACGTCATGGTGGCTTAGCTTCCCTCCCAAGCATTTTTTCAGATCATTTTCCTAATACTATATCTTTCTTTCTTCAGTGAATTCAGCTTATAACACTATGAAGTACAGTATTAAGCATATTTTAGTGTCTTATGTTATTATAAAGGACTCCCTGGGTGGTGCAAATGGTTAAGCACTTGACTACTAGCCAAAAGGTTGGGGGTTTGAACCTACATAGGGAAGCCTTGGAGCCCTGGTGGCACAGTGGTTAAGTACTCGGCTGCTGTCTTAGTCATCTAGTGCTGTTATAACAGAAATACCACAAGTGGATGCCTTTAACAAAGAGAAATTTATTCTCTCACAGTCTAGTAGGCTACAAGTCTGAATTCAGGGTACCAGCTCTAGGGGAAGGCTTTCTCTCTCTGTCAGCTCGGGGGGAAGGTCCTTGTCATCAATCTTTCCTTGGTCTGGGAGCTTCTCCTCGCAGGAACATCAGGTCCAAAGGACGCGCTCTGCTCCCGGCACTGCTTTCTTGGTGGTATGAGGTCCCCCTGTCTCTCTGCTCGCTTCTCTCTTTTATATCTCAAAAGAGATTGACTTAAGATGCAATCTAATCTTGTAGATCTCATCAACATAACTGCCACTAATCCATCTTATTAACATCATACAGATAGGATTTACAATACATAGGAAAATCACATCAGATGACAAAATGGTGAACAATTGCACCATACTGGGAATCATGGCCTAGCCAAGTTGACAGATATTTTGGGGGGACAGAATTCAATCCATAATGGCTGCTACCGAAAGGTTGGCGGTTCGAACCCACCAGCTGCTCCTCAAGAGAAAGTTGTGGCAGTATGCTTTTGTAAAGATTATAACTTTTGAAACCCCATGGGGCAGTTCTATTCTGTCTTATAGGGTCGCTAAGAGTCAGAATCAACCTGACAGCAATGGACTTGGCTCTGGTTTGGTTTAGGGGAGCCTTGGAAAACAGGCTTGGCAATCTGCTTCCGAAAGGTCATGGCCTTGAAAACCGTATAGAGCAGTTCTACTCTGCACACATGGGATTGCAATGAGTCAGAATTGACTCGATGGCGACTAACAACAGCAAATGTTATTATAATTATTTAAAAATTTCAGGACAAGAGAAACACTTGGGATTTCTATTTGAATAAAGATGATGTGAATGAGAATATAGTGTTAAATGAATTCGAGGAAGATGCAAAAAGTTGGCAGGTAATAATTTGAATGAATAAATGAGTGAATAATGAAGGAAGCATTTGATTATTCTCAGTTTTGTCAGTGATCTCCCCAAGATGCAGTGTGAATACAAGGTCAAATGTATTCCTCAACACAAGTACTTCTTGTTGTTGTTCTTAGGTGCCATCAAATAGAACTGCTCCATAGGGTTTCCTAGGCTGTAATCTTTATGGGAAGGAGCCCCAGTGGCACAATGGTTATACACTCGGCTGCTAACCAAAAGGTTGGCAGTTCAAACTCACCAATGGCTCTGCAGGAGAAAAGACCTGGAGATGTTCTCCTGTAAAGATTACTGTCACAGCCCCTCACACGGGACACCATCTGTCGGAGCGTCTACAGCTTCCTCACACGGCGCACCATCTGTTGCAGCCCCTCACACGAGGCACCATCTGTCGCAGCGGCGGCGAATGTCGGGACGGCAGAGACACTAACCAAACACAACTCTTACAGAGAAGTGGGGCCAGGAGGGTCACTTTGAGGAGTCGACCCCCGGCTTCAGTCCCAGGAGTTTATTTATAGTCAATACAGCAAGCAGTGACGCAAATAGCAGAACAATGGGCTTTGGGTGAGTAACAATAAGTTTTGGGCAAGGGAGAAGGAATTCAGGTAAACAAGCCAATCAGTAACGGGACAATAGGTTTGGGAAAACAAGTCGTGACAAGTCTCAACATGTTGGGGACAAGTCTTAACATGCTGTGCAGCATAGAGGCCTGTGGGAGCTGCAGTTGTCAATAGTGCAGCCATGTTTAAATGGCATATATCCCCACTGATTACAGCCTAGAAAACACTATGAGGGCAGTTCTACTTTGTCCTATAGGGTCGTTATGAGTCTGAATCAACTGGACAGCATACAACAACAATCTTTATGGGAGTATATCACCAGGTCTTTTCTCCCATGGACCAGCTGGTGGGTTCCACCCACTGACCTGTTGGTTAGCAGCTACATGCTTAACTATTGTGCCACCAGGGCTCCTTACACATAATCCTAGAACTCATAAATCAAATCAGAGCCAAGTTTTCATGTTACATCCAGTTATAAGTGAATTCTGATAGAATTCTCCTATTGCACATTAATCTTCTCTTAGAGTCAAATGATCTCTTGCAGAAATCAAATGATCCTATGATTTTTGGATGAAAATTCTTTTAGTTGCAAGAGACAGAAATCTGCTACAAAAATCTCTTAATTAAAAGAGAGAACTTGAGTATCTTGAAAGCCTTTTTCCCCCTGTTGTGACTAAGATACCTCTAGCAGCTCCAAGCTTACATAGTTCATAGCCTATGATCTCTGAAGAAGAGAAATTCTTTCTCAGCCCCCTGTTATTGTTAGTTGCTGTTAAGTTGATTCTGACTCATGGTGACCCCATAGGTGCCGAGTAGAACTGCTCCATAGGGTTTACCAAGGCTGTGATCGTTTGGAAGCAAATCTCTAGGCCTGTCTTCCGAGGCACTTCTGGGTGGGTTTGAACCTCCAACCTTTAGGCTAGTAGTCAAGTGCAATCCATTTGCATCACCCAAGGACCTCTCAGTCCCCTACCAATGTTCAATAAAGGATCATCATTAACTACGCTTGAGTCATGAGCCTGCCGTTGGGCCAATCACTATCTCCAGGGGAATGGGTACTTTGATTGGATTATGGTGAGGGAGGCAGGACCATGTGATTGACAATCCTATTAGGTGAGGACTGGAAATGAGAAGAGGGAAGTGGAAGGGATACTGCACAGGCAAAAACAACAGATGTATCCTGTAGGGCTTTTTTGAGTCATTCTGAGGGCTGGAGAGGGTGCAACAGTGGCCCAAACCCTTGGGAATTCTGTTCAAGTGCCCAATATTCTGGTGCATTTCCTGGTTTTGCCTTGTGGAGGTCACCCAGCCCTGTTCAGTTTTGAAGTTTTTCCTCCCACATAATGAAATTTTGAAAGATCATTATTTTGAAAGATTAATGCTGCTCTTATTACTTATAAATTTGAGGTTTTTTTTTCAAACAGAACATCTATGGAAATGTTTATTTGAATTGGGTAACTCTGGTCCCATGATGTCCATCAGAGGAGATTTTAGCACCTAAAATTTTCTCTTGAGCCATTGTACTTATGAGGGAGATATTATAGATTTGAAAAGTTGAATACCTTCAGTTTGTGGTTTTAGCCCTGTCATGAATTGAATTGTGTCCTCCAAAAATATGTGTATCAATTTGGCTATGCCATGATTCCAAGTATTGTGTAATTGTCCACTGTTTTGTCATCTGATGTGATTTTCCTATGTGTTGTAAATCCTGTCTGTATGATGTCAATGAGATGGATTAGGGGTGGTTATGTTGATAAGATCTACAAGATTAGATTGTGCCTTAAGCCAATCTTTTTTGAGATATAAAAGAGAGAAGCAAGCAGAGAGACAGGGGGACCTCATATTACCAAGAAAGCAGCGTCGGGAGCAGAGCGTGCCCTTTGGAACTGAGGTTCCTGCATGGAGAAGCTGCTAGTCCAGGGGAAGATTGATGGCAAGGACCTTCCTCCAGAGCTGAGAGAGAAAGCCTTCCCCGGGAGCTGACACCCTAAATTTGGACTTGTAGCTTACTAGGCTATGAGAGAATAAACTTCTGTTTGTTGAAGCTATCCACTTGTGGTACTTCTGTTATAGAGCAGCACTAGATAAGCAAGACAAGCCCCATCCTGAAAAATGTTCTAAAATATTCCTTGAATGCTCCCATCCAGGCACAATGTGACTCTGAGGTCCAGTAATTATTACCCCTCACACCTGCCTACAATCCAGCAGCTTGGCTAGTAGGAGCTTCAGTAGGTGTGCAAAATTAGCCCTGATTAGGTTTTCGCCTCTGCTTGTTTACTGTGCTTCGTAGTGTCAGGTCTGACTCTGATAGCTAAATCCAGATCTGCGGTTCCCTATGTTCCAGAGGGCCCCTTAGAAATTCAAGATTAGTGACCTGAGGAACCAGTTAATTCAATTTAGAGCTCTGAGCTACTCAGGCTGTCTGCATGAAGCTTCATCTAAAGTGGAGTTGTTACGAGCTTCTTCTAGCTAACTGGATACAGAGCTGGGAAAGCCAAGCTTTGGTAGAATGGATGGCAAAATACTATGTATATTTGCTTGGTGAGTGGAAGAATATATTCATTGGGTGTAATTGGGCAAAATCACAAAGATGTATGTACAGGGATTTTCACTGAGACATTGATTTTAACAGTCAAAACTTGGAAACAACTTACATTTCTAACATTAGAGAATTGACCAGATAATTTATGGTAATATTCACCCAACAAGATCATTTAAGATAATTAAGCAAAAATAAAAACAAGACGGAAGTAAATATATATTTATTCAGTGAAATCTGTGAGAGCTGGAACTTGTTGAGACTGCCTTGTTTTTCCAGGTCTCGCAAGTTTTCTGCCTATTACAGGGTGCAGTCTTACCAGTTTTCTATCATGCATTTTAGTGGAAAGTATTTGTGTTTTCCTTCTCTGGCAGGTTTCTGCCTTACACAGGTTCCAGCTTTCACAAGTTTTACTGTACAGTATATTAACATCAACAAATCAAGTAGACTACATCTGTAGAAAGAGAAGCTCAATATCATCAGTCAGAACAAGGGCCAACTGGGGAACAGACCATCAATTGCTCATAAGCAAGTTCAAGTTGAAGTTGAAGAAAATTAAAACAAGTCCACAATAGCCAAAGTATGACCTTGAGTATATCCCACCTGAATTTAGAAACCATCTTAAGAATAGATTTGACGCATTGAACACAAATGACTGAGACCAGATGAGTTGATGTGGGATGACATCAAGGACAGCGTACATGAAGAAAGCAAAAGGTCATTAAAAAGACAGGAAAGAAAGAAAAGACCAAAATGGATGTCAGAAGAGACTTTGAAACTTGCTCCTAAACGTAGAGTAGCTAAAGCAAATGGAAGAAATGATGACGTAAAAGAGTTGAACAGAAGATTCCAAAGGGCAGCTTGAGAAGATAAAGTATTATAATGAAATGTGCTAAGACCTGGAGTTAGAAAACCAAAAGGGAAGAACACGCTTGGCATTTCTCAAGCTGAAAAACTGAAGAAAAAAATTCAAGCCTCGAGTTGCAATATTGAAGGATTCTATGGGCAAAATACTGAATGACACAGGAAGCATCAAAAGAAGATAGAAGAAATACAGAGTGACTGTACCAAAAAGAATTGGTCGATGTTCAGCCATTTCAGGAGGTAGTATATGATCAAGAACCAGTGGTACTGAAGGAAGAAGTCCAAGCTGCACTGAAAACACTGGCAAAAAACAAGGCTCCAGGAATTGACGGAATACCAGTGAAGATGTTTCAACAAATGGCTGCCATGCTTGAAGCAATCATCATCCCTGCCAAGACATTTGGAATACAGCTACCTGGCCAGGCAACTGGAAGAGATCCATATTTGTGCCCATTCCAAAGAAAGATGATCCAAGAGAATGTGGAAATTATCAAACAATATCCTTAATATCACACGCAAGTAAAATTATGCTGAAGGTGATTCAAAGCAGTTGTAGCAGCACATCAACAGGAAACTAACTGCTAGAAATTCAAGCCAGATTCAGAAGAGGATGTAGAACGAGGGATATAATTGCTAATGTCAGATGGACCTTGGCTGAAAGCAGAGATACCAGAAAGATGTTTACCTGTGTTCTATTGACTATGCAAAGGCATTCAACTATATGGATCATAATGAATTATGCATAACATTGCAAAGAACGGGAATTCCAGAACACTTAATTGTGCTCATGCGGAACCTGTACATAGAACAAGAGGGAGTTTTTCAAACAGAACAAGGTCAGGGATGCAGCAATGCAGGATCCTGCCATGCTGATGATGTGTCTTTCCCCCTGGGATTGTCAACCATGAGAGTGATACTTAAGGAACAATAGGAGATGACGTTGTTTACTAATAACTGGACAAGCATCCAGTTCTCCCTCTGGATCCTTCCAGTGGAAGATGGATAGAAGAAAATAGATTAAATACAGAGACTTTTAAGTAAGGCCTCCTGAATCTAAGTTGGTCGAGCCTTCCCTGGTGTAAGTTATCTATTTAGTTGTAGATGCGGAGTAGGTTGGGCACTTAAAAAGAGACCTTGGTGTTCCTTAGTTTTCTTATTACACTGTCATGGAAAGAAATGAGCTAAGGGAGAGCTTGGGGTTTTTATTTTAACATACAATAACTTGGTTCATTGGTTAAATATGGCTCAGTGGTTAACCTGAACTCTGGCCAATCAAATGACAAGCTGTCCCTCCCCGGCAGATGTTTGAGTGGGGTTATGTGTGGAGTTAGTAAGGAGATGGGTAGAAGGGCAGATGCATTTTTACCATAGCATGCATGTATAGAAGAAGGGCTAGAAACATTTACACCAAAAATGCCACAGTGTTTTTTTTTTTCTGGGCAGTGGGAATAGACTGATTATTATCTTTATGGATTGTTAATTGTCTGTATTTTCTGACTTTTCCTCAGTGAACATTGATTTCTGTGTAATAAGAAAGTCTTGCATGAAAATTCAGCTTTAATGTTAATTTAAACAAGCATCCTGCCCACCCCAAACTCCTGTTGTTCTTATCAGCATCATCCAGAGGCATTTTGAATAAATAAGCTCCTTATCTTTTCAACCTTAGGTTCCTCGTTGTTGTTTGTCGTCAAGTCGATTCCAACTCATAGCAAGCCTATAGGACAGAGTAGAACTGCCCCATAGGGTTTCCTAGACCTGGGAGCTGATTGCCAGGTCTTTTCTCCTGTGCAGTGGCTGGTGGGTTCGAACCACTGACCTCTCAGTTAGCATCCTGGTGCTGAACCACTGAGTCACCAGGGCTCCTTGGGCCCTCATTTCCCACCACATTTTTCAGATAAGACTTAAGTGAGCTCTTATGAGCATTGATTAGAACCTCACCGAATGCCTCCAGCACTGGCTGCCCTGATATGCCTGAGATGCGAGTACATACACGGAAAAATGTAACTTGACTGGAAACTTCAGGGAAGACCATTGGGGGAAGACAAACCAATAATAATGATGATGGTGATAGCTAACACTTAACTAGGGCTTGCTGTGTAACAGGCCCCACTAAAAGCTTTACTAAACCCATTTGGTCCCTGCTATTGTATTAATTAGAAACTATTATGATCCTCATTTTACAGTTGAAGCCCCGAGAGTTAGAAGATTTGCCAAAGATCACTCAGCTAATAATTGGCAGAGCTGGGATTCAAACCCAGGCAGTCTGTCACCAGTGTCTGTGTGTCAACCACTCTGCAGGGTGGAAGTGGCTCCAGTCTGGGCACCCTTTCTATGGCTAACTCCTACGTACTCTTCAGGCTAACCATGACCCCTAATGACTTGGCTAGGGAATTCTCCAATTTTATTCCACAGTATCCAAAGCACTTGTCACACTGAGTTGTGATTTATTGTTAACTGTCTATTGCCTCAGCTAGACTGTGAGATTCTTGAGGATAGAGGCTGTGCTTTATCAATACTGAATGAATATTTAGTCATCTGGCTATGGTAGACACATCGATTCCAGGAACTGCAGAGTTCCACTGAGTCTTAAGTAGGCGCTGAAAATAGACCCAAGGGAGAGACTAGTTTCTTCCAGCAACGTGATTGTCTGGGCAAAGTGTCCTCCTCAGGCGGTGGCTCATTGAGCTGCCCATATGCATAGTCCTGGGCTTGGTCATAGCAGAATTA
The DNA here is from genome assembly GCF_000243295.1 of Trichechus manatus latirostris. Classification (NCBI taxonomy): domain Eukaryota; kingdom Metazoa; phylum Chordata; class Mammalia; order Sirenia; family Trichechidae; genus Trichechus; species Trichechus manatus. The sequence continues at coordinate 2,835,479 of NW_004444030.1, read as the reverse complement.
ATTAGGGATAATGTATACTTTGTAATGATTTATAGTCTGAAGTGCCAGATATGAAAATACCATCATATGTTGCCTGTACAGGCAACAGCATTTTTGCTCTAGGCAGAGTACCATGCTTGGAGCTTTGCGGAAGAGAGAGAGAGAAAGAGGGAGAGAGAGAATATAGTTCTCATATTTAACAAATTTGTAATTATTAAGTTGATGAAGCTATACTCTTATTTTTTTTCTCTTTAATTCACTGAATCATACAATAATAATTTTTTTGGTATTTGTGATAACAACAGCAATAATGATTATACTAGCATTTATTGCTAGTGATTTTATTGCTTTATTTTGTTCACCTTTATTTAAATGCATCACATGTCATCTCATTTGGTCCTCACAATGACACTCTGAGGTGGATACTATTGTCATCTCTATTTTATAGATGTGACTCCAGAGTTTGAGGGAAAAAAGACACACTTCAGTTTATTGATCTTATTTATTCTAAATGACAAAGTAATAAAATCATATTCCTGAAATTTTGTGAAAAATAGAAGAAAATATCTCACTGTATTCCAAATCTGGCATAGTAACATGCCATCACCAAGTGCTTTACTCAGTTTTGCCTTTAAAGCTAACTTGTGCAGCCTTGTTGCTTAGTATATGAGAATCTCAGAGGTGTTTCTTAGAGGAGATGGTCCTTGGAGGATAAAAAAAAGACAAGATTTGTTTATTAAAAAAAAATGATTTTGAACTTCAAAAAGTGTCTTTAACTGAGTGCTTCCTTATTCTTGTTGCAGACCAGTCTGCAAATAGGCAGAGGATTCTCTGCAAAGGGACTGGTTCTGCATAAGCTACAGCATTTATTTTTTTCCCAGAGGTTGCCCTCCATCACTGACAATCAGGACTTTAATTCCACAAATATAGGGCTCGTGATGGTCTGTTGTTGTTAGCTGCTGTCTTAGTTATCTACTGCTGATATAACAGAAATACTACAAATGGGTGGCTTTAACGAACAGAAATTTATTTTCTTACAGTTTAGTAGGCTAGAAGTCCAAATTCAGGGTGCTGGCTCTAGGGGAAGTCTTTCTGTCGGCTCTGGGGGAAGGGCCTTGTCTCTTTTCAGCTTCTTTTCTTCAGCAATTTTCATGTGACTTGATATCTATCTTCCCCCATCTTTGCCTGCTTGCCTGGTTGCTTGTTCAGTCTGCTTTTTATATCTCAAAAGAAATTGACTTAAGACACACCCTACACAAATACTGCCTCATTACCATACAAAGAAACATTCCCAGATGGGATTATAACCACAGGTATAGGGGTTGGGATTTATAATACATATTTTTGGGGGACACAATTCAATCCATAACAGCTGCTGCTGAGTTGGTCCCCAAATCGTGGTGACCCCATGCCCAACTGTCCTGTGCCATTCCCATGATCAGACTGTTGTGATCCATAAGGTTTTCATTGGCTCATTTTCAGAAGTACATTATCAGACCCTTCTTCCTAGTCCTTCTTACTCTGCAAGCTCGACTGAAACCTGTTCAGCATCGTAGCAACATGCAAACCACCACTGACAGACAGGTAGTGGCTGCACATGAAGTGCATTGGCTAGGAATCCAACCTGGGTCTCCCACAGGGGAGGCAAGAATCCTACTACAGAACCACCAATATCTCACTATGAATTGTCTATATGCCCTTAATTCTTGGTGTTACATATTAAACTTGAAAGCAAAATAGGTGGGAAATTTGTATTTAATGACTGTCAATAGGAGGGACTAAAACACACGTAAACACATGCAAATTCTGTTGCAAACGATCACTGGAAATTCTGAGGCAATGTGGTATCATGCTATCTTCTCTAGATTTTCTTTTAAAATACTCCTAAAAATATGCAAGATTTGCAACAGCATTGGAAAAGAAGGATAAGAGAATATCCTAGGCTAGCATTTGAGGGGAGTTTCTGCTAATTGCAAAATTGATTATATTAAGTTGAGAAGCACATCCCAAGGTTATACATTCTGACCCCTTTGTTTGAGAAGAGTTTGACCCATTTTATCTGTCTTCCTCAAGATCAGGAACAATGGGGTGTTCTAGTCAGGCAGATGTCTCATGCTGCACAGAAAATATTATCTGAAGCAGTAAGGGTCTTATACAGTTGTCCCAATAATCCACCTTACATTCTAACTCAAGCAAATAAATAACCTCTTTCTATATCAGTTTTATACTGCAGCTTTCAGTACACAACACCAAGGGAGAGAAACATACGCATTAATTTCATGCATCCTAGAATACACATTTTATTACCTAACATGGAGAGTCCAACAGCAAAGGAGAATATTTCAACATATTCCAGCAGAGCCGCACTGGATAAATGCCTGCTATCCACTATAAATTCGATCAGGGATATTCTTATTATTATCTTTCTAAATTTAGATTTGAGAAAAGGAACTTAATGCCACAATTCTGAATGAAGAGATCATTAAGGACACACAATTTGCAGTGTCTGTTGGCAACACTAGGCCTGAATAGATCTCAACTGAGTCAAGCATGAATAAAAACAAAAAAGCAAAGCAAAGCATAAAAATTAGGTCTGTGGAATATTCTATAACACAAAGAAAAAGTAGTGTTAACCTGGAGGGTCAAAGGGAAAGTGCACCTCTAAAAATATATTTATGACAAGAAATAGAATATCTAGATAATGTCTGTGTAGTGTTCCCAATAAAATGCATGAAAGAATAACCTTTATGTAGTATAAATCACCAGTAATAAAGAGAAAATTGTCTGAGATAAAGAACAACTTGAAATGGAAGGTAGTTGCTATAAGGAAAAGAATGTAAGGAATTTCATTTCATAAGAGCAGAGCCAAATTATCTGTAGGCAGCAGAATTGACACTGTAGAAAATTTAATCACTGAGTTGAGTAAAAACTTGCAAAAGCTTCACAGACTAAAACAGAAAAGAAAATATGAAGAAGTAGAGAGAAAATAAAACAATAGAAAAAGTTGATAAATAGAGAGTCATCCTACAAATTTTCAATATTCATTATAAAATCAATATATAGAGATCAAAAAATTGAAAACAAAATGAAACAAATGAATCAATCTTTGTACTGAGTTGGTGACATAACAGAATACAGAGGAACTGTTACAAGTGTCTTTAGAACCTGGTAATTTGTACGTTGTGAGTAGGATATACTTTGGTATAAAATGAACTGAAAAATGTCTTAAAAACTATCGATAAAGATTTGGTAGTATTGGTTGTGTGTGATAATATAAATGGGCAATTATGTTGCTTGTGGAGAACCAAGATTTTTAGTATTTTGAAAGATTCACGGATGTAATATTAATGAGGGTAAGTAAAATGGTTATTCTTCAGTGAATCTAATTTGAAAGTGTTGATTTTATGACATATTTGTCTCAAAAATATGTACTTTCTAGATCTGCCTGCTGAAACAACCTAGACACAATAGCCTATCCAATAGCGACAAGCTTACAGCACCTGGACTGTTATTTCTAAATACCATTTCACCTGAAAAGAAACTGATCTCCTTGGAAAAAGAGAGGATTCCAGGTCTGGGGCAGGAAATGTATAAGATTAGTCTGGAATATTATGTCATATCAGAAAGCAAGGAAGCTATTAAAGACTAGTGGGATGTATCAAAAGGACTGGGGAGCCAACTTGAAGAGGATTCTACTGGCTAAAGATGGGATCCTTTGAGCACCAATAAGAATAATAACTGCAGTAGGGTGAAACACATCAAACATATTTAAATTGAGTTCATATTGATATTAAAATAAAAAAAACCATTGAGTTTTTAGAGGATACTACGAAACTATTTTGTAAACTGACAAATGAAGGCGAAATCAAACCTGTCCTTGTATAAACTGTATCACAGAATAACCAAGTAGTTGACACAAGCAAGACTTTCCAGCTAATGAACGAAGAAGAAATCATAGAATGAGGATTACTATTTTGTAACCCCTCTGTGTCCAGATGTTTCTCTTTTGTTGCTAAAGGGAAAAATGCCCAGCTCCAATGTTACCCAGCCCTATTCACTCCTCTCTGGGGGCCTGTTCTCTTCTAACTGTGAGAATCATGGTGTGTTAGTGGACATTTTAGTCACTTTACCTCTGAATGGATGCTCCCACAGCCCCAGCATTGGGTGCAAGAACCATGTAGCCAGACACCCTCAGACAATGTTGATCAGACCGAGGCAGAACAGACATCTGACCCAAACTGGGGCAATCAGGTTCTCCTTGGTGGGAACTACAGTACAAATTCCCTAGGTAGTGTCTGATGGGTAATTGAACTAGGAGGTCAAGTAGCACCAAAGTGAAGACTAATCTAGAAGGCTGGTGTACACATTTTAAAATAAACTTCATTTTTTAGAACAGTCTTAGACTTTCAGAAAAATTGAGAAGATAGTACAAAGAGTTCCCATATACCTCGCAACCAGTTTTTTCTAGTATAAACATCTTTCATTAGTTTGGTAGGTGTCATGGATTGAATTATGTCCCCCAAAAAATGTGTGTATCAGTTTGGCTGGGCCATGATTCCTGGTATTGTTTGATTTTCCTATATGTTGTAAAACCTGCCTCTATGATGTTAGTGAAGGAGGATGGGCTGCAATTGTGTTAGTGAGGCAGGACTCAATCTGTAAGATTGGATGGTGTCTTGAGGCAATCTCTTGAGATATAAAAGAGAGAGGTGAGCAGAGAGACAGGGGGACCTCATACCATCATGAAAGCAGTGCCGGCAGCAAAGCGTGTCCTTTAGACCTGGGGTCCCTGCGGACGGACCTAGTCTGGAGGAACATTGATGAGAAGGCCAACAGAGAGAGAAAGGCTTCCCCTGGAGCTGATGCCCTGAATTTGGACTTTTAGCCTCCTAGACTGTGAGAGAATAAATTTCTCTTTGTTAAAGCCATCCACTTGTGGTGTTTCTGTTATAGCAGCACTAGATGACCAAGACACTAGGTATGGTACATTTGTTACAATTAATCAATATTGATACATTATTATTAACTAAAATTGCTAATTTATTCAGATTTCCTTAGTTTTTACATAATCTTTTTCCGTTCTAGGGTCTCATTCCGAGTATCACATTACATTTAGTTATGTTATATTTAGTCATTTTTTCCTTAGGCTCCTTTTGGCTGTAACAATTTCTTGCATTTTCCTTGTTTGTGATGACCTTCATAATTTTGATGAGTACTGGTCGGGTATCTTGTAGGATGTGTCTCTACTGGAATTTATGTGATATTTTTCTCATGATTAGATTGGGCTTATGGGTTTTGGGAGGAAGTCCATAGAGGTAAAGTGCCATTTTCATCATATCATATCAAGGGTATATGCTAGTAACATGATTTATGACTGTTGACATTGTCCTTGATCACCTGATTGAGGAAGCCTGTCAAGTTCTTCCCCTTCTATGCTGTCCTCTTTGGAAGGAAGTCACTAGGCACAGCTCACACTTAAGGAGTGAGGAGTTATGCTGCTTCTTAAGAATGGAGTGTTCATAAATTATTTGGAAATTTCTTATTTATTTATTAATTTATCCATTCATTTATAACAGTACAGACTCAAGGATATTATTTTATCTTTGGATTATAATCTGAAGTATTTTGGATTTTTTTTCTTGCTCAAGTTGTTCAAACTTTGGCCATTGGGAGCTCTTTAGTTGGCTCTTGTGCCACTTTGACAAACCCCTATCAATAAATTTTTAATTTTTTTTTTTAGTACTTCTTTACTTTCTGGCACTACAAGATGCTCCAGGCTCATCTTATATATTTACTGCCCAGGTTTTAGTATTAGTAATTTCTCCAAAAAATCCTGGATCCTTTTTATTAGAGAATGGTATTGGAAACCAATATCTAGGTGTTAGGTATGCTAGTTTCTATTGGGTGTTATTTCCTTTAGTCCCTCTCAGATGATGTGGTGAAGAAATATATGTGTGTATACTAACCCATGTATAGGCACATATTGATAGATATTTTTATATGTCACCATTTGTATCTATAGTAAGCTAAACATGACTTTACACTAATGTCTCCAATTCTAATCCATTACCACATAGATCATTCTAAATTTCTCCTCTTGCTTATCTATAAATTCCTACTCAAACAGTGAGAAACCTGGCTCTCACCATCCACCATCCATTTACTTAATTGTTCGATTCCGCTATATATGTTTAGCAGCATCAGAATTGTTAACGCATACCCTAGTAAGAAACACTTTATCCATTAGAGTACACCATTGATGTGGTGTTCCTTTTGCCTTTAGTCTTATACACTTTGTTCATTTCCAGAATCTCATAGGTCAGCTCCATTTCCTCTTACCCCCTTCAGTAAGAGTGTTTCATACATTGTAATGCAGTTAGAGTCTCTTGTCACAGTCTTCACTCCTTCCTTGGATCTCTGACCTCCTGAGTGATTTTCTTTGTTTTTAATTTGCAAACATCAGGTTAACTCTCTGTGCTGTAAAGTCCACCATTACAGTATCATACAGAATATTTTCATCACCCTAAAATATTCTGTTTCACCTATTCAACTCTACCTCCTGCCCCCAGCAACCACTGTCCTATTTATGTCTCTTTGGTTTTTCCTTTTTCAGAGTGTCATATAATTGGAATCATACAATATGTAGCTTTTCTAGACTGGCTTCTTTGACTTTGAAGTATACATTTAAGATTCCTCTTTTTGTAGTTTGATAGCTCATTTCTTTTTATTGCATCAATTTTGTGGATACAGCACAGTTTGTTTATCCTTTCACCTATTGAAGAACATCTTGGTTACTTCCAGAATTTGGTGATTATTATTAAAGTTGCTATGAACATCTGTGTGAAGGTTTTTGCCTGGCCATAAGTTTTCAAATAAATTTGGTGAATACCTGACAGAACGATTCCTGGATTGTATGGTAAGACTATGTTTAGCTTTGTAAGAAACTGCCAAACTGTCTTCCAAAGTGTCTGTACCATTTTGCATGCCCACCAGCAATGAATGAGTGTTCCTGTTGCTCTTCATCCTCCTCAGCATTTGATATTGTCAGTTTTTTTGGATTTTAGCAATTCTAATAGGTGTATAATGACATCTTATTGTTGTTTTGATTTGCAATTCTCTAGTGACACATGACATTGAGTATCTTTTCATATGCTTATTTTCTACTGTTTATCTTCTGTTCATATCTTTTGCTCATTTTGTAAATGGGTATTTGCTTTCTTATTGTTGAATTTTGAGAGTTCTTTGTATATTTTGGATACAAGTTCTTTATTAGATATATGTTTTGCAAATATTTTCTCTAAGTTAGTGGCTTGTCTTTTTATTCTCTTAACAGTGTCTTTTACAGAGCAGAATTTTAAATTTTAATAAAGTATAACTTACTTTTTTTTCTAGGAATTTGCATCTAAAAAAATCATTGCCAAATCCAAGGTCACCTAAATATTCTCTTATGTTAGCTTCTAAAAGTTTTAAAACTTTTCATTTTATATTCTAGTGTATAATCCGTTTGAGTAATTTTTGTCAAGTTGTGAGGTCTGTGTCTAGATATTATTTTTTTTATTTTTGCATAAAGGCATCTCTTTTTCTAGCATCAATTGTTAAAAAGACTGTCCTTACTCCATTGAATTGCCTTTGTCCCTTTGTCATGTACAGTTGACTGTATTTGTGTGGCTGTATTTCTGGGCTGTCTAATTTATTCCATTAATATGCGTCATTCCTTTCGCCAGTCTTCATTACTACATCTTTATATTAATTCTTGAAGTTAGTTAGTGTCAGTCCTCCAGCTTCATACTTCTTCTTCAGTATTGTGTTGGCGCTGCTGAGTTTTTTGCCTTTTTGTTGGGAAGACAGTCTGCCTCTATGATTCCTTTCCAGGTAACTTAATCTGACGACTTGGGCCCAGAATATTTCTCTGATAAGGAGGCTGGGAATTAGGTCTCTTTCTCTCTCTTAGCCCTGTCTCCTTGTCAGAGAAGCCTTCCTCCCTGTTCTGAGATCATTGTAACTTTCTCTGTCTCTTGTTTATATGCTGGCACCATATGGCACCTGGCCAACCCTACCGTCTCCATGACTATGGTAACATCAAAGAATGTGCACCATGCGAAACTGACCACTTGATGTTCTTTTTAACCTGTTGTATCAATAATCAGAAAATATAGGCTTACATAACTAGTCTTGTAGCTGTAGAGGGAGGGATGTTCTTTCTGGTTATGCACCTTGATCACAGGATGGCTATGCTATGCGCACCTGAACAAAAGACACCCCCTGGTAACAGTGTGGCCAGGCCAGTGTACTGGAACAAATGCCCCTTCCTCTTACCCCTTTCCATTTTCTGATGCATGCCAAGAACATACACCCCTCTGATTTATACTATATAAACTCCAAATTCCTTTATCCCTTTGTTCCCTCACCCATGATACATAGAGAAGCCTGCACTGAGGTGATTAAACATCCTCCCCTTGGATGGGAGCCTTTTGGGGGAACCTAGTTCTTGAAGTAATTACTGATAAAGACCAAAAACTACAGCGTTCAGTGTGGATTACACTGCAACATGAAGAAAACAAAAATCCTCACAATTGAACAAATAAGCAACATCATGATAAAGGGAGAAAAGATTGACATTGTCAAGGATTTCATTTTACCTGGATCCACAATCAACACCCATGGAAGCATCAGTCAAGAAATCAATGATGTATTACATAGGGAAAATCTGCAGCAAAGGCCTCTTTAAAGTGTTAAAAAGCAAAGACATCTCTTTGAGGACTAAGGTGTGCCTCACCCAAGCGATGGTGTTTTCAATTGCCTTATATGCTTGTGAAAACTGGACAATAAATAAGGAAGATTGAAGAAGAATTGATGTCTTTGAATTATGGTGTTGGTGAAAAATATTGAATATACCACGGACTGCTGGAAGAATGAACAAATCTGTCTTGGAAAAACTACAACCAGAATGCTCCTTAGAAGTGAGGATGGCGAGACTTCATCTCATGTGCTTTGGACATGTTATCAAGAGGGATCAGTCCCTGGAGAAGGACATTATATTTGGTAAAGAAGAGGGTCAGTGAAAAGAGGAAGACCTTCAGTGAGATGGATTGACACATTGGCTGCAAGAATAGGCTCAAACATAGCAATGATTGTGAGAATGGTATAGAACCTGGCAGTGTTTTGTTTTGTTGTATGTAGGGGTGGCTATGAGTTGGAACTGACTTGACAGCACCTAACAACAACAACAACAACAACAAGCTCTTGATAAAGCCTACTCCATTTATCATTGTCCTGATTAACATGTAAGTAGTAAGGTCTTTGACCATATCAGTGAGTAGTGTGATTGTTTGTTCCAATACAAAGAACCCTGCACTGTCTGATTTATATCAATTGATACATTGCACCTTTCCAAATAAACTTTAGAGTCAGTTTGTTGATAGCCACAAAATGGCTCTCTGGGATTTTGATTTGGATTGTGTTGAATCTATAAATCAAGCTGGGAAGAACTGATATCTTAACAATATTTTGTCTTTTAATCCATAACATGGAATATCTCTACATTTATTTAGATTGTGTTTAATCTCTCTTGCTAGAGTTTATAGTTGTCCACTAATAATTCCTGTACATTTTTGTTAGCTTATTTACTTAAATATTTTATTTTTTTGGTGTTATTTGTAAATACTGTTGTGTTCTTAATTTAAAATTTCAGTTGCTTATTGCTGGTATGTAGGAAAGCAATTGAGTTTTGTGTACTGTCTTAGTCATCTAGTGCTGCTGCAACAGAAGTACCACAAGTGGATGGCTTTAACAAAGAGAATTTTATTCTCTCATAGTCAAGTAGGCTACAAGTCCAAATTCAGGGTGTCAGCTGCAGGGGAATGCTTTCTCCATTGGCTCTGGAGGAAGATCCGTGTCATCAATCTTCCCTTTGTCTGGAAGCTTCTCTGAATGGGAACCTCAAGTCCAAAGGACATGTTCTACTCCCAGCACTGCTTTCTTGGTGGTATGAGGTTCCCAAGTGTCTCTGCTCGCTTTGCTCTTTTATATCTCAAAAGAGATTGGCTTAAGACACTATCCAATCTTGTATACCTCATCAGTATAACTGCCACTAATCCATCTTATTACATCATAGTGATAGAGTTTTCAACACATAAGAAATCACATCAGATTACAAAATGGTACACAATCATACAATACTGGGAATCATGACCTAGCCAAGTTGACAGATATTTTGGGGGGACAGAATTCAATCCATGACATGTATTAACCTTGTCACCTGCAACCAGGCTATATTTGCTTATTCCAGGAGGGTTATTTTTTTTTTGGGGGGGTGGGGGTCTGTTCTTTGGAATTTTCCACATAGGCAATCACGTCAGCTGTGAATAAAGACAGTTTTATTCCCTCCTTACCAATATGTATGCTTTTTCTTTTCTTTTCTTGTTTTATTGCATAAGTTTAGAATTCCAGCATGATGTTGAATAGGAGGGGTGAGAAAAAATATCCTTGTCTTGTTCTTGATCTTAAGGAGAAGGTGTTCAGTTTATTACTATTACGTATGATATTAACTGTAGGTTTTTTGTAGATGTTGTTTATTAAGTTGAAGAAGTTCCCTTCTATTCCTAGTTTGCTATTTACCTAGTTTCCTTTATTTATTAATTTTATCTTTTCAAAGAAAAGTTTTTGGTTTCATTAATTTTCTTTATTGATTTCCTGTTTTCAATTTCATTGAATTCTGCTAAAATTTTTACTATTTCTTTTCTTGTGCTTGCTTAGGTTTATATTGCTCTTCTTTCTGTAGTTTTATGAGGTGGAGCCTTAGATTATTCATTTTATTTATTTCTTCTTTTCTAATATATGCATTCAACGCTATAAAGTTCCCTGCACTGCTTTTGCTGTTCCCACAAATTTTGATAAGTTGTATTTTCATTTTCATTTAGTTTAAAATATTTTTCATAATTCTTTTGAGATTTCTTCTTTGACCAATGTGTTATTTAGAAGTATATTGTTTCATGTCCAAATATTTTGGAATTTCCAACTATCTTTCTGTTACTGATTTCCAGTTTAATTCCATTGTGGTTTGGGAGGATACTTTGTATGATTTATATTATTTTAAATTTGTTATGGTGTGCTCTATAGCCCAGGAGGTGGTTTACCTTGGTAAGTGTTTCATAAGAGCTGGTAAAGATAGTGTATACTAATGTTGTTGGATGGAATATTCCATGAATGTAAATTAGATCAAGTCATTTGAGGTGCTTCTCAGGTTAACTATGTCCTACTGGTTTTCTGCCTACTTTATCAATTAATGAAAGAGGGTGTTCAGGTCTCAAACTATGATATAGATTTGTCCCCTTCTCCTTGCATTTCTATTAGATTTTGGTTCACATATTTTGATGCTTTGTACATGTTAAGGATTGTCATGTCTTCTGGGAGAATTAACCCTTTATCACTATGCAGTGCCCCTCTTTATCCTTGATGATTTACCTTATTCTGAAATCTGCTTTGTCTGAAGTTAATATAGATACTTCAGCTTTCTTTTGAATGGTATTAGCCTGGTATATCTTTTTCCATCCCTTTACTTTTAACCTATCTCTGTCTTTATATTTAAAGTGGGTTTCTTTTAGTCAACATATAGTTGGCTGTAGTGTGTGTTTTTTTAATTCACTCTGACAATCTCTGTCTTTTAATAGGTGTATTTAGACCGTTCACATTTAAAGTGATTATTGATGTAGAGTTGGATTAATATAAACCATGTTTGTAACTGTTTTCTATTTGTTGCACTTGTTTGTTTCTTATTTCTCTCCCCCTCTTTTCCTGCCTTCTCTGGTTTTAATGGAATATTTTATGTGAGTCTACTTTCTTCTGTTACTATATCAATTATACTTAAAAAAATTTTTTGAATGGCTGCCCAAGAGTTTTCAATATACATTTATAAATAATCTAAGTCCATTTTCAAATAGTACTATACTGCCTCATGGGGAGTATAGATAACTTATAAGAGAATATTCTCAATTCTTCCTTCCCATCTCTCATAACATTGCTGAAGCAGAGATGGGAGACTATGCAGCCCATGAAAAATAGAGATAGAGCTGTTGCCTTTGTCCCTGGTAACTTTCCTGTTCTACTTCCCAGTGAGGCCTGCTTGCTTTTTCTGTCCTTGGATTTGAAGAGAGATTCTCTTGTTTCCTTCCAAAAATTCTCTCCTATTGTTTGAGCTAGTCTGAGTGTATATTTTTTCCTTGGCAATCAAATGATCTATTATTAACACAGAAATCTGACAAATTATTTCAAACTAAGTTGTTAATTTCCCATATCAATCACATTTTAAAAAGGAGTCCAACAATGTCTTAAACTAAAGAATTAATATTTAACATTGGAATTCCTTTCACCCCTGGGAAGAGGAAAATCTTGTGATGGAGAAACTTGTTAAATGACACTATAGGAGTGGCTTTGGAGTATCATTCTCTGTAAAGTGGTGACTAATATGTACAACCCCAGAGATTCTATAAAATCAGTGGTAAGACAAACAGGCCTGTACATAGGCTCACACAGAGCCCTGTAGGCCATATTTAGAATGAGAACTATTTTTCTAGAAATGGCAGGAACCATCTTAGCTGTATTCATCTGGTAATATTTTCCTTGGCTTCATCATCTGCTATTCTCTTTCTTTTTATGTATACAAAAAGCTTCAAGTAGGAGACCATTTCTGGATTGATCAGTAGGAAAATTACTTGTATCATAAGGGAAGATCATTTGGAGAGTGCCTTAGGCTGGGTTCTCTACAGAAGTAAGACCAGTGAAGCGTGTGTGTATATATGTGTGTGTGTGTGTGTGTGTACATATTGTGTGTATATGCATATGTATATGTATGTATATATAGGAGCCCTGGTGGTGTAGTGGTTGAGAGCTCGGCTGCTAACCAAAAAGGTTGGCAGTTCAAATCCACCAGCCACTCCTTGGAAACCTTACAGGGCAGTTTTATTCTGTCCTATAGGGTCGAAATGAGTAGGAACTGACTCAATGGCACATAACAACAACAACAACGATGTATATATATGTATGTATGTAGAGAGAGAGAGAGAAATTTATATCAAGGAAATGGCTCGCACAGTTGTAGAGGCTGGAAAGTCCCAAGTCCATGGGTCAGGCTGGAGGCTTCTGACACACACAGTTGCAGGGGCTAATGAACCAAGATCAGCAGGTAAGATAGCAGGCCTTTGGCTCACAGGTTGTGGAGGCCAATGAATCCCAAGGTTGGCAGGTAAGATGGCAGACTGCTGGCTCACAGGCTGCAGAGGCTGACAAATCCCAAGATCGGCAAGTAAGCTGCTAGCTCAAGTCCCAAGAACTGGAAGCCAGAGGCAGGATCCAGAACGAGCAAAAGCCAGTGAGCTTTTTCAGAAAGTCCACATGTATTGGATGCAGTCCATACCCCAAGGAAACTCCCTTTCAGCTGATTGGCTGCTCATAACAGATTTGATCATGGAGGTGATTGCATAATATTAGATCTCATTATGGAGGTGATTATGTCATCACATAGCTGCAAAACTACATCAAAACTGCCAAACCACTGAGAATCATGGCCCAGCTAAGTTGACCTCAACCACCACAGAGAGAGAACATTTTTCTTTCAGTTCCAATATTTAAGAAGGAAAAAAAAAATGTATTTTTTTTTCACTTATTTCAGTCTCATCATTTTAGCTCAGCCTTATTTACTTGAATAGTAGGCATAATGCACCCCTGTGATGAAATTTTGGATTTCCAAGTGAGAAACTGGATCTCTCTGAAGATCAATTTACCACGGGAAAAAAGGCACAATTACCATAAGCAAGGTCTTTTCCTTTTATGAATGTGGGGGTCAATGAGTACATGGTTCTGAGTTCTTAAAGGGTACTCTTCAGTTCATATGCTCTTCCCATGCAGAAGAGCAGAGAAGAAAACTTCCTACCCAGGCAGAGCATGGGTTTTTCAGGTATGATTTATGGATGTTTATTTTAGTTGCTACATGAGTAATCAGTTTTTTTTTTTTTCCTGACAGTCTACACTACTGTTTAGTTTTGCCGAGTTTTCTTTAATGAATAGAAATGGATTCGAGAATGGAAATTCCTCTAGCAGTATATGTGAATGTGTATAGAAAGAAGGAAAGGAGAGGAAGGGAGTTCTCCAAAGGGGGAAACTGTGTTATCCTTGACTTTGTATTCCCCAGCAAGTATTTTGGCACATAATAGGCACTGAATAAACGCCACTGAGTAAGTGAAACAGTACAGTTTTACAGAATAGTATGAGGAACGGAGGTACACCGAAATTTTCCATTGGAGTTATTTGACATATTCTGGATTTAGAGGTGAGGTCTATGAGGGTCTCTTAATAACCCTCCTACCCCCACAAAAGCCCTCTCTCTCATCAGGATTATTTTGATTGCAAGTGGCAGAAACCCGTCAATTTTAGGTAAAAAGTATGAATGTAGTTACTCATGTAGTAGGAAAGGCTATTGGCATAACTCATAGGGTTGAAGGAAGAGCTGTAGGAACTCTAGCCTCAGGGATAGACACTGTTATGGATTGAATTGTATCCTCCAAAAATGTGTATAAACTTGGCTAGGCCATGATTCCCAGTACTGTGTGACTGTCCACCATTTTGTCATCTGATGTGATTTTCCTATGTGTTGTTAAATCCTACCTCTATGATGTTAGTGAGGTGGGATTAGCGGCAGTTATGTTAATGAGGCAGAACTCAATCTACAAGATTATGTTGTATCTTAAGTCAGTCTCTTTTGACATATAAAAGAGATGAATGAGCAGAGAGACATGAGGACTTCATACCACCAAGAAACAAGAGCCAGGAGAATGGCGTACCCTTTGGACCTGGGGTTCCTGAGCTGAAAATCTCCTCAACTGGGGAAGATTGATGACAAGGACTTTCCCAGAGAGCCATCAGACAGAGGTAGCCTTCCCTTGGAGTGAGCACCCTGAATTTGGACTTCTAGCCTCCTACAACTGTGAGAGAATAAATTTCTCTTTGTTAAAGTGTGGTATTTCTGTTATAGCAGCACTAGATGACTAAGACAGACACCAAGACTCATTTTCTTTCTGTCTTTCATGTATGTTTGTCTCATGTGGCTTTACCTTACAGAAAGATTCTCCATGTGGCAGAAAAACTACTCAGACACAGATTTACATTCTCCTAGTCTAGCCATCCCAATAGAAAGAGAGTTCTATTTTCTATGTTGTCATGGATTGAATTGTATCCCCCCAAAATGTGTGTCAACTTGACTAGGCCATGTTTTCCAGAATTGTGTGATTGTCCTCCATTTTGTGATCTGATGTATTTATCCTATATGTTGTAAATCCTAATCTCTGTGATGTTAATATGGCAGGATCAGAGGAAGTTATGTTAATGACGCAGGACTCAATCTACAGGATTAGGTTGTATCTTGAGTCAATCTCTTTTGAGATGTGAAATAGAGAAGTGGGAGGAGAGGGACCGCCTATCACCAAGAAAGAAGAGCTGGGAGCGAGTGTGTCCTTTGGACCTGTGGTCCCTGCACTGAGTAGCTCCTAGACCAGGGGAAGATAGATGACAAGGACCTTCCCCCAGAGTTGACAGAGAGAGAAAGCCTTCCCCTGGAGCTGGCACCCTGAATTTGGACTTCTAGCCTCCTAAACTGTGAGAGAATAAATTTCTGTTGTTAAAGCCATCTACTTGTGGTATTTCTGTTATAGCTGCACTAGGTAGCTAAGACATATGTCTAAATATCATTCCCAGAGAAGGGTTTGATTGGCCCTGCTTAGATCACAGACTCACTGCTTAGGATAAATCTCTCTTTGGTGGAATGGTTAGTTATTATTGACAAGGCCTGGACCATGTACTCATTGCTGTGGCTGTGAAATAGAGAGGGGCCAAGTATAAACCATCAAAACCACATAGAATGGGGTAGTGGTGTTTCTTTAAAGGAAAGGACATGTTAGATTAAAATGAACATATGTCCACTACTTACAGGCTGGATCAGCCATGTCTGTGATTTGGGAGTACAGTGTGATAGATCGCTTTTTCGGGGCTTTTCTTGCCGTGGTCTTGTAACTCTCACCAAATGACTGGGTGGGACAATGCTAAAGATATATGGAACCTTAATGAGGGGATTGGTCAGTTTTGTCATCTCACTAGGCTTAAACTGAGCCACCCCAGAGGCAAAAGGGAGAGGATCTCACCACTACCACGGAATAAAAACCAGGAGTGAAGCGGGTTTTTTGGACCCGGGATCCCTGTGCTGAGAAGCTCCTTGAACCAGGATAGTGAGAGAGAGAGAGAGAGAGAAAGCTGTAATACCGAAGACCGCAAGAAGCAGTGGCAGAGAAATGGCAGCAGGAGAGACCGGCAGGAGACAGCGCAGTGGGCTTCCCAGTCCACAGAGTGAGAAAGCTGAGTGACTGGGCAGGAGGCTTGATGGTGGAGTAGGGTGCCTCTGGGCACTTGGTAGAGCTAAGTTTGCTGACCCACAGAGCTACAGCTGAGCACCTTTGGGCTGAGGCTTACTGGCAGAGTGGGGTACCTCGGGCCACTTATCGGCAGAGCTAAGAAAGCTTTGTAACACTTGCCTGAGCAGGGTAGAGGCAGAGGGCCAGAGAGAGGCATGTATGTGGACATGACTAAGAAGAGGCTGTCCTGATCTCAGAACTGTATCCTGAGCGTTCCTGAATCTGAATTGTAACCTGTTACTTCCCTAATAAAGCCCATAATTGTGAGTATTGTCTGTGAATTATTGATCTCAGCAGAGAAGTAGAGCGTGCCATGGGAGGGACAGTTGGTGTCAGAATTGGTAAAGATGGCAGAAAGAGGAGGCACATCTGACCTCAGTGTCATAGGAATCAGCCTTGGGCCATTGATCTTGATTCTCCTTACCCCTTGTGAAACTAGAGGAGGTCAAATGCCACTCCCACTCCATTTTTACAGGGAGGGTCTAGGCTGGGTTCTCTAGAGAAGCAAAACCGGTGAAAGTTTTCATACATGTATGTATATACATACATACATATATATATATATATAGAGAGAGAGAGAGAGAGAGAGAGCAGTAGTAGAGGCTAGAAAGTCCCAAGTCCATGGGTCAGGCATCAGACTGGAGGCTTCTCCTGACTCATGTAGCCGCAGGGGCTGACAAACCCAAGACTGGCATTCAGACGACAGGCTGCTGGCTCACAGGCTGCGGAGGCTGATAAATCCAAGATCAGCAGGTAAGATGGCAGGCTGCTGGCTCAAGTTCCAATAACTGGAGGTCAGATAATGACAAGCCAGATGCAGGATCCAGAGCAAGCAAAAGCCAGCTTTGCCAGAAAGTCCATACATATTGGATGCAGTTCATACCCCCAAGGAAACTCCCTTTCAACTGATTGGCTGCTCATAGCAGATCTCATCATGAAAGTGATTACATTATAGCAGATCTCATCATGGAGGTGATTATAACATTACATAACTGCCAAAATGCATCAAAACTGCCAAACCACTGAGAATCATTGCCCAGGCAAGTTGACACACAAGCTTAACCAACACAGGGAAGATTGAAGCATTTCGAAATCAATGCTCAGGGATTCAAAATCAAGTCACATTTGGGCTAGGTTATTTCTGATGTTACTCCCCATTTCAGCAAATGGGCTTCTGCCTAGTTACTGAGACCAAGCTGTCACCCACTACCTCAGTCCTAAGTATCTGGACACTATCTTTTTCCCATTTCCATAGCATCTGCCATGTTCATATCTCTAATATCCCCAGTCCCTCTTGGCCTGAAGCTTTGTCTTGAATTTTCTCCCTTTCATTAGTCAAGATTAGAATTCTTTGGTTGAAGCTACTACTTGTTGGGCAGGTTTTCTTTTTTCTTTTTCCCTTTGAGATCAGTTTTCTGCCTTTTGATCAGGGCTTTGAACCAGTTCCCTCTGGTTTGACCCCCTGCTGAGAATTTGTATTTCCATCCCCAGATGTATTGAATCAGAATCCACATTTTAACAAGATACCCAGGTGATTCTTAAGTATACATCTACAATTTAACGAGATCCCCAGGTGATCTTATGGATGCACCTGGGGATCTTGTTAAAATGTAGATTCTGATTCAGTATATCTGGGGGTGGAAATGCAAGTTCTCGGCAGGGAGTCAAACTGGAACGAACCAGTTGGAAGCCTTGTTTTTGATTCATAAGCATCATTTGCTTCTGGATTTCATATTGTCATGCTACGACCACTTACAGAGACCCCTCTGCCTCATGTTAGACCCCTCCATTCTGGCTGATGTCCTGGACTTAACACTCATTACCAATAGCCAGCATGCCTGTAGGGGCACTCTCTAGAAACTTGGGGTGCACTTGAGGTCTTTTTGCGTCTCTTCCAGACACCTGCTCATAGGTGGATTTACTCCAGGTTCCTCTCAGCCCTCTCCCATCTGATATTTCCTCCTGAATTTTATGGTTTGACTCAAGATAGGAAAAGGAAAAAATTCTGACCAATTTTACAGCATGTAAGTAATTGTTTCTGATGACTTACAATGAACCATGCCTTCCAGTATTCATATCTTTATGTAGTTTCTTCCCATACTGACTCCAGGTTTTGGCCAAGGGAACATTAGCAAACATGACACAAGCAGGGCCTTAAAAAGCACTTGCACACTGGGGCAGGTACACTTAGTCTGCCCTGTCCTGGAGCCCTCAACCACCAAGAGATCTGGCTACCCTAAGGGAGAGGCCAGGTGAAGATAGGTAAGATGGTACAGCCCCCAGTTGCTCTATCCATCGTCCATCCTAGCTGAGGGGCTACACATGTGAAGGAAAGAGTCGTTTTGGATGATTCAGCACCGGTGGAAGAAATGCCATCTGAATCCCATCTAGACTGCAGAATTGGGAGAAGTAATGAATCACTATTGTTTTAAACCACTAAATTGTGTGACTGTTTGTTATACACAACACATAACTAATATGCTCCGTTTTTTGCCAAACATCATGCTGCTCGTCTTCTGTCATTGTCCCACTCCTGCAGTCAGGATGAGTGTTCAGTGATGCAGTAATAAGATAGCAGGTGAATTTATCAAGAACCTTCACTCTGCTGTGGGGCTGGGAATAGCGAAGCCCATTTTATGTCCAATGGTGTTAACGTCTACATGATCACTTTTAAGCTGGGAAATGTTGAGTTCTCAAGCTTCAGTTTTCTCAAATGAAGATCATGAGGATTAAATGTGAATGTGTGTAAAGCATCAAGTAGAGAGTTGACAGTCTACCCATACTGACTGTCATCCTTATCAATCTCACCTCTTTCTGCTCACGTTTCTTGGGCTTCTAAATTTTCTTGGTGGCTGCCAGAACACAGATATTTGAATAAGGGCCTGCAGGTGGAAGGGGCTCCATCTCCACCTCACCAGCTGAGGGATGTCAGGCTTCTTTGTCCTTAACTTTGAAATTTCTGGAAGGATTTGCCAAGGAACTTGATTATCTCACGTAATCTCTCACCACATTTCTGAAACTACATTCCTTCCGTGTTCTCACGGATGCACTCATTCTTCAGGCTTCCAGTGCCTGCTCTACAATCAAACTGAACCCCTGATCCCCATACCTGGACTTGGTTTTTGATTGTCCAACACTGGGAGTTGACAACTTTGCCTTTGCCTCCCTGTGACCCTGGGGCCGGCCCTCTGCTTGGCTTGCTGCACTGAAAGTCACTGTTTCCAGCAAGCTGCATGTGGAAGGTTGGGCCAAGGATCTTAATGCACTCCTACTGGGGAACTCCTCGTTTTTCTGTTACTGTGACAAAAAGGAAGGTTTTCAATCAATAGTTGTTGAGTATTAATTACTATAACTTTGGCTTAACTTTCAGAACCCTAGAAATCTGTTTACATTTGGTAATAGCTTTTTTTGTTTTTTTCAGCTTCTACTTTTAAGGTTCTTGGCTGCATCAGTTCTTCCAAGGCCTTTCTTTGCTAATTTCAGCCCCCAAACTTTCCTTCATCAAAGGGATATAGCAGATTTCATTTATCTTGAATCAACTGCCTGAATATAAGCCCCTAAATATAGAAAATAGTCTGATAGCAGGGGATGGCTGTATAAGTACAGCGATCTGATTTCGGGAATTAAAGAACCATTATTTCTACAAACCCTCACCATGTGGATTTGGCTATTTTCCCAGCTTTGCATATGTTTTGCCATGGCTGTGACCACTCACCATGGAGATTGATTATGTCATTCAGTGGCCTAAGCCTCCTCTGAAAATATATTTTTTGATTCACCCATAGCCCTGAAATGTATTATGGAAAAATAATTTTCTTATTCCCACATGATAGCTCCCTCTTCTCTGGGGATTAAAGCATTAAGAATATTTGAAAGAAAATGAACTGGGTAATACGTGGTATATTTATTAAGCTTTTCTCCAAAAGTTATACTAGTTGAATATATAATCTCTAATAATATTTAATTTGGAGTTAGAATTTCTAGTCCATGGTTTTTTGAGCATCAGAAATTTAATTAAAGCTTTCTTCATTAAAAATATTTTTTTCAAGGGATATTTATTAAAAATATCATTGGGGTAAAAAAAAAAAAAAAACCCTGAATTCTCAATTAAGCCACTAACTAACTGTGTGTAATTAAATAGGTCACTTATACTCTCTGGGCTTCAATCTGATCACTTATGAAAGGACAGGTTATATATGTCAATAAATTTGAAAGGACAAATTCCTCAAAAAATAAGCTTGCTCAACAAGAACTAGAAAGCCAAATATTCTTATAACCATTAAAGAAATTAAACCAGAGCGCTCTTCTCATAAAGAAAATACAAATAAAATATAAACTTTCTACAAAACTTTCAATGAAGAGATCATTCTAAACTTATACAAATTCTCCCAGAGACTAGAAGAAGAGAGAATATTTCCCAATTCATATTATGCAGTTCGACAGAAACTGGAGTGTGAAACCAGAGAAAGACAGCACAAGCAAGAATACTACTTACTGGCCAGTTTACCTTGTGAATATAGATGCAAAAATCTAGACATATTATTAGCACACCAGACCCAATAGTTTATACAAGGATTTGGTTTAATCCAGAAATGCAAGAGTGGTTTAACTTCAGAAAATCTATAAATATCATTCATTTCATTAACATGTGAAAGTAGAAAAGTATTATACAACCATCTAAAAAATATAGAAAACTTATTTTTAGAAATCAGCACCCTTTCATGAGAAATACCCTTAGTGAAATATGAATGGGAGGAAATGTCCTTAATTTAACAAAGGGTATCTAGCAAAAATTGATTGCACATATCACTCTTCATGGAAAAATGTGGGAAGCATTTCTTTTAAAATTAGGAATAAAATTAAAATGTCCATTATCACCTTTTCTGGAAGGCCTAGTAAGAAAAGAATTCAGAGATTTCTGAAGGCATAAGAAAAGCTTATAAAATGGAACCAACAAATCTATCAATATATGAAGATGCTATGATTGAATATAGAAGAATTTACAGAGAAATTATTAGAAATAATAAGCGAGTATAGCCAGGTGATTATGTTTGCCTGTATCTGAAAGTGGAGTCTTAGAAAAGGGCTAGGATGCAAATAGTTTGTGTGGGAGGTGACCCAGGGAAGTGGAAGTGAGGTGACTGGGAGAGTGAGACAAGAAATAAAGAAAAGCCAGTCATGGTGTGTTCTTGAGTTAGTTACTACTGTGGGAAACTTGAGTTTAATCCCACTGTTGACCCTCTGAAGATCTTTGCAGAAAGTGACTTAGAATTTTCCCACCAAAAATTGAGAGGCTGGTAGAGAGACACCACAGTGTATACTTGGGATAGCAGATTGGCGGTATGCACATAATTGTCCACCGCCGCTGTGCTGAATTCAGAAATGGAGTGAAGAAATGTGATGCAGGGCACAAAAGCATCTGTTGCAGAGACTGAATAGAAAACCAACACAAAAAGTCAATTGATTTCTATATAATCAAAAAAACATAATTAAACAGAAATAAGAAACAGAAAACATAATTAAAAATATGTGCAAGACGTGTATGGAGAAAATTATAAAAATTTTAAGACTTTATTGAATGGCATTATATACAGCTAAGTAGGTAGAGATACCACATTCATGGAAAAGAAGTCTCGATATTGTAAAGACGTAGTGCTCTCCAAACTGATGCATGGAATCAGTGTATCTTCCAAGATATAGCTTGTTATTTGTCATGTTCTTTATGGCATTCTTTTAGATGTTCTTCATCTTAAAGCAATCAGTTTTGTCAACCTATCTCTTGTGCGTAGTGCTTTTTTGTCTTGTTCAATAAATTATTCTCTAACACAGGTCATAAAGAGAGTTTCTGATTTTTGCTTCTAATAGCTTTAAAGTTTGACCTTTCATTTTTAATCCTTTCACTGGGAATTTGTTTTTTTGTGTGGAATCAAATTTTATTTTATTTTTTATATCAATAACCATATTTTCCACATGAATAACTAGTTGAATTAGCATCATTTGTTACATTTGTTCTTCTTTCTTTAGAGATCTGCAATGCCACCTTTATCATATATCAGTGCACATATATGGGCACAGGTTAGATTTTGAAGTGTCCTATTCTATTCCATTCATCAATTTATCTATCTATGCTGCAATACCACATTGTATTCATTAATTTTATAATAAATCTTGATATCTGATGTAACAAGTTTCCCATATATTCTTTGTGACTCTTCTTTGGTCTTTGCTCTTACAAGTCAATTACATAATCAGCATATCTAGTTTTCAACAAATCATGTTAAGATTTTGATTGGGATTACATTACTCTGTAGATTAATTTGAGTAGAATTGATATATTCAGAACGTTGAGTTTTCCTGTCCATGAACACAAAGTATGTCTCATTTATTCAGCCTTATTTCATGTCTTTTAATAAGATTTTATCATTTTTAAGTTGAGTGTTATGTTCATGGGTGTTTATTTTGTGGTGATGCTTCATAACTGAAATATATGCATAAAGTATCAAATATAACATAACCTTTTTAAAACTGTAAAAATATGCCTTCAGTTGAATGCAGCCATTAAAAATTATGGTATATTTATTGATATGAAAGATCTATAGTATATTAATAAGTGAAAAATCCTCTTACAGTCAGCAGAGCTTCTAAACTAAAACAGACCAGGAAGAAAGGCCTGGCAATCTATGTCTGAAAATTAGCCAATAAAAATACACAATGAAAAAAGTCAATAATCACTATAAAATATCGTCTGATATAGTGCTGGAAGATGGGCCCCCTAGGTTGGAATGCACTCAAAATATACAGCAGCTGCAACAATGGACTGGAGCATACCAGGAATCAGGAAGAGGTGCAGAGCCAGGCAAAATTTCCTTCTGTTATACATGGGGTTGCCATGAGTCAGAGCCCACTGGATGGCAACTAACAACAACAATGTCCTTAGTAGAGAAGCCCTGGGGCATGACCTGGAAGCCAGAGATTGAGCAAAGCAGGAAACTGCCACACCCTACATGACAAGGAAATACTAGGGGCAGGGCCTGTGAGGATTCTAGCTGCTTTGGGGATGTGTTCTTTCTTCAGTAAGGGTCCATGATAAAGTGGCTTCTGAAAACACATGCTTATCTTTTGGAGGCGTGTTGTGTGTGTGGGCCTGTGTACACATATGCTGGCATGCTCTATTGCACTTGATTTAATGTTTACTCACTGGAACACTAGGCAGAACCCTCATTCAGCCTTTCACACTGACTTGGATGACCAAACCCGCATTCTAGACACAATTGCTAAAGTTGTTCTGAGGAGTCAGTCTAAAGTAGCTTAGACTTCAGGAAGAATTGATTGCTGGAGATAGCTCCTAGGACAAGAATAGCCCACAAATGAGATTGTGATTTGGGGGACCCAGTCAATGAAGTTTTTCTAAAGGGGATTGAGATTTACACATTAGAGGTTTGATGAAAGAGTCATTTTCTTGAATGAAGGAAGACTGTAGGAGAGGAGACCAAGCCTTGTGTTGGGCTGATGTCCCTGGAATTTGAGGTAATGAGCAGTAGTATAGAGGACACTAGAGGATGGGAGTAGCAGTGAGAGGAACCTGGAATGCTGAGGAGATGCTTTCATAGCAGGAACCTATGATACAGAGGAGAAGTTTCCAGAAGGACAGCTCAGAAGTAGATGCTGGGAAAATACTCCTTGGGGGAGGTGGATCTTTGTGGCCCTGACATCCATGTGGACTTTGTCACTAGTAGCATCTCTCACTAGTAGCATGCCCAGCCATGTAGCCCGGCCAGGGAGGGAGAGAGTGAGACAGCAATCAGAAAAAAGGCTGACCTTCTAAAGGTCACATTTACCCAGTTCAAGGATTTACTCTCATTTCTGCCCCATTACATTTCAAAAGCCACAGATTTAGTGTTTCTCCATTTTAAGGTTATTTTTTAATGTCTCAGCAGAGGGCCCATTCTTTCCTTTCCCTGTAGTCATCCAATTACCTTAAATGAAGAGAGAGGAGGAGGAAAAAGGAGAACATTAGATAAAAGAAGAGACATGAGGTTGGAGGAAGGAGAAGAGAGGTGGGAGAGGAACTGGTGTTGGGTGCCTTCAAGGCTATTCTGACTCATAGTGACCCCATGTAACACTGACCCCACGTGACAGAGTAGATTGCTTCTGGGTAGGTTCAAACCGCCAACCATTCAGTTAGCAGCCAAGCACTTAACTGTTGTGTTACCAGGTCTCCTTGGAAGAGGATGAGGAGGAATCTAATACTCTAAATGAGTCTTTTACTTAAGGTGAACTGCCAATTAGTTATTTTTGGAATCCATTTTCCTATCATTTTAATTTAAGTTATGTAAATGAGTTCCAGTATTTCTGGGAGTTCCTTGTTGTTGTTAGGTGCTGTCCAGTCGGTTCCAGCTCATACCAACTGTTGTTGATTGAATTGTGTCTCCCCAAAATGTGTATCAACTTGGCTAAGCCATCATTCCCAATATTTTCTGATTGTCCACCATTTTGTCATCTGATGTGATTTTCCTATGTGTTGTTAAATCCTACCTCTATGATATTAATGAAGTGGGATTAGCGATAGTTATGTTAACGAAGCAGGACTCAATCTACAAGATGAGGTTTTGTCTTAAGTCAATCTCTTTTGAGATATAAAAGAGAGAAGTGAGCAGAGAGATGGGGAACTCATACCACCAAGAAACAAGAGCCAGGAAAGAGTGTGTCCTTTGGACCCAGGATTCCTGTGCTGAGAAGTTCCTGGTCCAGGGGAAGATTGATGACAAGGATCTTCCTCCAGCGCTGAGAGAGAAAGAAAGCCTTCCCCTGGAGCTGGCACCCTGAATTTGGACCTCTAGCCTACTAGAATGTGAGAGAATAAACTTCTGTTGAAGCCATCCACTTGTGGTATTTCTGTTATAGCAGCACTAGATGACTAAGACACTGACCTTATGTACAATGGATCAAAACACTGCCTAGTCCTGCACCATCCTCACAATCACTGCTGTGGTTGAGCTCATTGTTGCAGCCACTGTGTCAATCCATCTCATTGAGGGTCTTCCTCTTTTTCCCTGACCCTCTACCTTACCAAGCCTGATGTCCTTCTCCAGGGACTGGTCCCTCCTAATAACATGTCCAGAGTATGTGAGATGAAGTCTTGCCATCTTCGCTTCCAAGGAGCATTCTGATTGTACTTTTTCCAAGACAGACCAGACTTGTTCGTTCTTCTGGAAGTTCTTTGCCAACACCATAACTCAAAGGCAATAATTCTTCTTCTGTCTTCCTTATTCATTGTCCAGGTTTCACACGCATATGAGAAAATATCATGGCTTGGGTCAGGCACACCTTACTCCTCAAAGTGATCTCTTTGCGTTTTAACACTTTAAAGAGGTCTTTTGCAGCAGATTTACCCAATGCAATATTTTCTTGACTGCTGCTTTCATGGGCGTGATTGTGGATCCAAGTAAAATGAAATCCTTGACAACTTCAATCTTTTATCAGT
The DNA here is from genome assembly GCF_000243295.1 of Trichechus manatus latirostris. Taxonomy (NCBI): domain Eukaryota; kingdom Metazoa; phylum Chordata; class Mammalia; order Sirenia; family Trichechidae; genus Trichechus; species Trichechus manatus. Next base: position 2,809,562 of record NW_004444030.1, on the reverse strand, counting down.
TTATCATGATGTAGTTTATTGGTCCAGTTGTGAGGATTTTTGTTTTCTTTAGGTTGAGATGTAATACATACTGAAGGCTGGAATCTCTGATCTTCATTAAAGTGCTTCAAGTCCTCTTTGCTCTCAGCAAGCAAGGTTGTGTCAACATTGCATGTTGTTAGTGAGTCTTCCTCCAATCCTGATGGCACATTCTTCTTCATATAGTCCAGCTTCTCAGATTTTTTGCTCAGCATACAGATTGAATAAGTATGGTGAAAGGATACAATCCTGAAGCACATCTTTCTTGATTTTAGAATACACAGTATCTCGTTGTACTATTCGAATGACTGCTCTTGATCCATATACAGATTCCTCATGAGCATAATTGAGTGTTGAGCAATTCCCATTCTTCCCAATGTTATCCATACTTTGTTATGATCCACACAGCCGAATGCCTTTGCATAGTCAATAAAACATAGGTAAACATCTTTCTGGTATTCTCTGCTTTCAGCCAGGATCCATCTGACATCAGCGGTGATATACCTGGTTCCATGTCCTCTTCTGAATCTGGCTTGAATTTCTGGCAGTTCCCTGTCCAAGTTCTGCTGCAGCCACTTTTTAATGATCTTCAGCAAAATTTTGCCTGCATGTGATATTAATGATATTGTTTGATAATTTACACATTCGGTTGGATCACCTTTCTTGGGAATAGGCATAAATATGGATCTCTTCCAGTCAGTTAGCCAGGTAGCTGTCTTCCAAATTTCTTGGCATAGATGAGTGAGCACTTTCAGTGCTGCATCTGTTTGTTGAAACATCCCAGTTGGTATTTCGTCAATTCCTGGAGCCTTGTTTTTTGCCAGTGCCTTCAGTGCAGTTTGGACTTCTTCCTTCAGTAACGTCGGTTCCTGATCATATGTTACCTCCTGAAACGGTTGAATGTCAACCAATTCTTTTTGGTATAGTGACTCTGTGTATTCCTTCCATCTTCTTTTGATGCTTCCTGTGTCGTTTAACATTTTCCCTGTAGAATCCTTCGCTATTGCAACTTGAGGCTTGGAATCTTTTCTTCAGTTCTCTCAGCTTGAGAAATGCTGAGGGTGTTCTTCCCTTTTTGTTTTCTATCTCCAGGTCTTTGCACGCGCCATCATAATACTTTGTCTTCTCTAGCTGCCCTTTGAAATCTTCTGTTCAGCTCTTTTATGTCATCATTTTTTCCTTTTGCTTTAGCTACTTGACATTCAAGAGCAAATTTCAGAGTCTCTTCTGACATCCATTTAGGTCTTTTCTTTCTTTCCTGTATTTTTAATGACCTCTTGCTTTATTCATGTATGATGTCCTTGATGTCATTCCACAACTTCTCTGGCCTTCGGTCATTAGTATTCAACGTGTCAAATCTATTCTTGAGATTGTCTCTAAATTCTGGTGGAATATACTCAAGGTCATACTTTGGCTCTCATGGACTTGTTCTAATTTTCTTCAGTTTCAACTTGAATTTGCATATAAGCAATTGATAGTCAGTTCCACAGTCAGCCCCTGGCCTTGTTCTGACTGATGATACTGAGCTTTTCCATCATCTCTTTCTGGAGATGTAGTCTGTTTGATTCCTGTGTATTCCATCTGGTGGGGTCCATGTGTGTAGTCGCCGTTTATGTTGGTGGAAAGAGGTATTTGCAATGAATAAGTCATTGGTCTTGTAAAATTCAGTCAACACCCAGGGAAGCATCAGTCAAGAAATCAAAAGATGCATTGCATTGGGCAAATCGGCTGCAAAAGACCTCTTTCAAGTGTTGAAAAGCAAAGGTGTCATCTTGAGGACTAACGTGTGTCTGACCCAAGCCATCATATTTTCAATACCCTCATATGCATGCTAAAGCTGGACAATGAATAAGGAAGACCAAAGAAGAATTGATGCCTTCAATTGTGGTGTTGGTGAAGAGTATTGACTATACTATGCACTGCCAAAAGAATGAACAAATCTGTCTTGGAAGAAGTACAACCAGAATGCTCCTTAAAACAAGAACAGTGTGACTACGTCTTGCATACTTTGGACGTGCTATCAGGAGGGATCAGTCCCTGGAGAAGTATATCATGCTTGCTAAAGTAGAGGGTCAGTGAAAAAGAGGAAGACCCTCAAAGAGATGGATTGACACAGTGGCTGCAACAATGGGTTTAAGCATACCAACAATTTTGAGGATGGAGCAGGTCTGGGCAGTGTTTCGTTCTGTTGTACATGGAGTTGCTGTGAGTCAGAACTGAGTCAACAGCACCTAACAACAACAACTAATCTAAGGAAGGAGCCCTGGTGGTGCAGTGGTTAAAGTGATTGACTGCTAACTGAATGGTCAGTGGTTTGAAACTACCAGTGGCTCTATGGGAGAAAGATGTGGCAGTCTGCTTCTGTAGAGATTTACAGCCTTGGAAACCCTATGGGGTCGCTGTGAGTTCAAATCTACTCAACAGCAGTGGGTTTGGGTTGGTGGGTTCTACTCTGAGGAGCCAGCTCTTCCCCAGTTGTATTTTGAGTGTCTTCCAACCTGAAGGGCTCATCTTCCGGCACTATACTGGACAATGTTCCACTGCTATTTATAAGGTTTTCACTGGTCAGTTTTTTCAGAAGTAGACAGTCAGGTCCTTCTTCCTAGTCCATCTTAGTCTGGAAGCTCTGCTGAAACCTGTCCACCATGGGTGACTCTTCTGGTATTTGAAATACTGGTGGCATAGCTTCTAGCATCACAGCAACATGTAAGCTACCGCAGTATGACAAACTGACAGACACGTGTGGGAGTTCCTTAGCTGCCTGTAATTTTGATGAGCAAAACTCCTTTTCTTTAAGTGTTCAAAGTGGGATTGCTTCTCTGTTGTCTATATTGGTAAAACTGTCCCTGAATATTTAAGATCAGTCATAAAGAAACTTGTATTTCCAAGCATCCTCTCCTCCTTTACACAATGAATCATGAAAACTGCCCTGCCCACCACCCATCCCTTCTTCTCTACTGACCTTCTGGCCGAGAACCTTGGAAACACAGAGGTAAACAGCCCCATCATCACTTTTGCCCCACAACTACCCTTCTAGGAGCGGATAATTCATAGCCTGCCAAATGGAACATGCTAAAACTGGAAAGGAAATAAATGTTATTTTCCTGCTTCTTGGAGCACATTACAAAAATAGAAGCTGAAAGTTTAAAACAAAAATGAAGAATTCTCTGCTGTAATGTGGTGCATAGAATTGAAATTTTCCTTAAGTATTTTGGTTTCAGGGACACAGGTCTTGCAACTTTTCACAACATCCTGGGTATGGGATATTAAAATCCATAATAAATGTCATCTTTAATTCAGTAGGTCTGAATCAAGAAACATGACTGTTGTTCTTGGTTTCCTCCTCTTTCTCATCTTCTGCTTAAGAGGCATTTTCAGTGAGGCCCCCCTGGACACCTTTCTAGCTAACCTGCAATTACCTTGGTCCATTGCTAGATATTACTTAACTGGATAGCACATAGTTTAAAATATTTTGCATACTCTCCTGAAAATTATTTAAAAATAAAAGCAAATCAAACAAATAAACCTATTACCCCTGCTATTGCTGTTAGAAAACACAGCTGCTAAAGGAATCGCATGGATTTCCAGCTATATCACTTGTTGTATTAAACAGCAGATTTCCCTGCTGGAGCTGTAACGAGTCAGGGAGAGGGAGGCTTGACTGTCAGGGACCCAGAGGTAATAAGTTGGCTGAGAAGTAAGGACATGCTTCTGGTACCATGAGACTGTGTGCAGCTGGAGTTAACACACATCATATGAGGTGTCACATTTTCAGAGGCAGTGGTGAGGCGTTTAACTCAGGCCAGATCTCTACTGCATATGCTCTCTTTCCCCAGTCAAGTGCATCTGTGGGCTGAGAGCTGAATTTATGAAACACTGCAGTGGGGCTGGCAGGCTGAAAGCCAGTGGGAATTAGAAAGAGAAGAGGTGAGACTGTCTGTGATATTGGGACCTGGTAGAAATGGGCTTGGCCTTCCTTATTTTTCTATTACATTAATGTAATGTGTTGGGACAAAGATGTGCTCAGGACCTAGACTGCTCTTCTGCATGCAGAGAGGGTCCTGTGGCTGCCTCTGAGCAGAATGCAAAATGCTAAAGGGCTAGATACACACAGATACCATATTTTAACAGTGGCTTCTGCAGATATTGTTTCTAGCTTAGTGGGTTGACATCTTGGTGGTATGACATATGGTGGGAATTTCTAGCCAGACAGGACAGAGGTGCCATGTTCATCTGTAGAGAAGATACTTGACAAGGCCCCCAGGTTTGTCATTCTTGTGGTATCCACTGCTCTCTGTAGGGAAGTCCTGGGCAGGGCCCACTTTATCCCTTTATCACTTACTTGCCTTGACTATTGCAATAACCTCTGAACCTTGATCCTGACCCATGTCTCTCCCTATTCCAATGCTTCCTGCCACCATTTGCGACACACTGTGCTCAGTGCTGGGGATATATATAGAGATACAGTCCCTTCCCTTTAGGAACTCAAGGTCTGTAGGGAAACCACCAGCCAAGAGACCAATTAAACTACAGTTCTATGAGATACCAAAGATACGGACGAAGTTCTGGGAGGATATCAAGTATTCTTTTTTTTCCAGTAAACTCTTGAGATTGTTAATTATTGATTTTAGATCAAAGGATGTAGCATCTTTATCTGTAAATAGTCAGTTGGTTTTAGAGTCTTTTGGTGGAGAAGTGGCATTGAAGGTCATCCACTGGTTTTTACCAGTTGCCATCGAGTCAATTCTGACTCATGGTGACCTCATGTCTATCAGAGTAGCATTGCACTCCACAAGGCTTTCAATGGCTGATTTTTCCAAAGTAGATAACCAGGCCTTTCTTCTGAGGCACCTCTGGGTGAACTCTAACCACCAGCCTTTTGGTTAGCAGCTGAGCATTTTAACTGTTTGCACCACCCAGGGACTCCAAGGTCATCTCCAGGTGGTGGTAAATAAGGGTAGTCATCTCTCTGCTTGCCTTGTGGAGGCAAGGCATCAAAAACTCATAAATATACATTTTATGCCCCTCGTCAGGAGCCAGTTATGCAGGCATGTATCACTGATCATAAGCAAATGCAATTTCAGATCTTAACATAAGAACTCTAACTGAAATTAGCCAGTGAGAAAAGGAACTAAGGAAATCATTTTCTAGACATCAGGTTATCTGACGCACATTACAAAGTTCACTTACCACGTTAAAATGAATGTCAAACCTCTGTATTTATATTAATAGCATAACTCGGGGCAACTCTTCTCTTATATTCATGGTCCCCTTAAAGCTAACACATACCTGCTAAAGATAGACTAGCTGCAAGTTCTGTGCCAGGCAGCAGAAGAGAACTGCAGAGACAGAGGGAGCAGCGATAGAGGCCCTACAGCTACATGTTGTTGTTAGGTGCCGTCCAGTCAGTTCCGACTCATAGTGACCCTACGTACTACAGAACGAAACACTGCCCGGTCCTGCACCATGCTCACAATTGTTGTTATCCCTGAGCCTATTGTTGCAGCCACTGTGTCAATCCATCTCATTGAGGATCTTCCTCTTTTTTGCTGACCCTCTACTTTACGAAGCATGATGTCCTTCTCCAGGGACTGATCCCTCCTGATACCATGTCCAAAGTATGCAAGATGTAGTCGCACCATTCTTGCTTCTAAGGAGCATTCTGGTTGTACTTCTTCCAAGACAGATTTGATCCTGCTTTTGGCAGTGCATGGTATAGTCAATATTCTTCACCAACACCACAATTCAAAGGCATCAATTCTTCTTTGGTCTTCCTTATTCATTGTCCAGCTTCAGCATGCATATGATGCAACTGAAAACACCACGGCTTGGGTCGGGTACATCTTAGTTTTCAAGGTGACATCTTTGCTTTTCAACACTTTAAAGAGTCTTTTGCAGCAATTTGCCCAATGCAGCGCGTCTTTTGATTTCTTGACTGCTGGTTCCATGGGTGTTGATTGCGGATCCAAGTAAAATGAAATCCTTGACAACTTCAATCTTTTCTCCATGTATCGTGATGGAGTTTATCGGTCCAATTGTGAGGATTTTTGTTTTCTTTATGTTGAGGTGTAATCCATACTAAAGGCTGTAGTCTTTGATCTTCATCAGTAACTGCTTCAAGTCCTCTTGACTTTCAGCAAGCAAGGTTGTGTCATCTGCATAATGCAGGTTGTTAATGAGTCTTCCTCCAATCCTGATGCCCTGTTCTTCTTCATATAGTCCAGCTTCTTGGGCTCAGCATACGGATTGTATAGGTATGGTGAAAGGCTACAACTCTGACACAAGTCTTTCCTGACTTTAAACCACACAGCATCCCCTTATTCTGTTCGAACGACTGCCTCTTGATCTATGTACAAGTTCCTCATGAGCACAATTAAGTGTTCTAGAATTCCCATTCTTCACATTGTTATCCATAATTTGTTAAGTTCCACATAGTCGAATGCCTTTGCATGGTCAAGAAAACATAGGTAAACATCTTTCTTGTTTTCTCTGCTTTCAGCCAGGATCCATCTGACATCAGCAGTGATATCCCTGGTTCCATGTCTTCTTCTGAATTCAGCCTGAGTTTTTGGCAGTTCCCTGTCAGTATACTGCTGCAGCTGTTTTTAATGATCTTCAGCAAATATTTTACTTGCATGTGATAGTAATGATATTGTTTGATAATTTCCACATTCGGTTGGATCACCTTTCTTGGAAACAGGCATAAATATGGATTTCTTCCAGACGGTTGGCCAGGTAGCCGTCTTCCAAATTTCTTGGCATAGACAAGTGAGCACTTTCAGCGCTGCATCTGTTTGTTGAAACATCTCAATTGGTATTTTGTCAATTCCTGGAGCCTTGTTTTTTGCCAGTGCCTTCAGTGCAGCATGGACTTCTTCCTTCAGTAACATCAGTTCCTGATCATATGTTACCTCCTGAAATGGTTGAACGTCAACCAGTTCTTTTTGGTATAGTGACTCTGTGTATTCCTTCCATCTTCTTTTGATGCTTCCCATGTCGTTTAATATTTTCCCCATAGAATCCTTCACTATTGCAACTCGAGGCCTGAATCTTTTCTTCAGTTCTTTCAGCTTGAGAAAAGCCAAGTGTGTTCTTCCCTTTTGCTTTTCTATCTCCATGTCTTTGCACATGTCATTATGATACTTTACTTTGTCTTGTCGAGCTGCCCTTTGAAATTTTCTGTTCAGTTGTTTTACTTCATCATTTTCCTTTTGCTTTAGCTGCTCGATGTTCAAGGGCAAGTTTCAGAGCCTCTTCTGACATCCATTTAGGTCTTTTCTTTCCTGTCTTTTTAATGACCTTGCTTTATTTGTGTATGATGTCCTTGATGTCATTCCGCAACTTGTCTGGTCTTTGGTCATTAGTGTTCAATGCGTCAAATCTATTCTTGAGATGGACTCTAAATTCAGGTGGGATATACACAAGGTTGTAGTTTGGCTCTCGTGGCCTTGTTCTAATTTTCTTCAGCTTCAGCTTGAACTTGCATATTAGCAATTGATGGTCTGTTCTAGGCCTTTTTCTGACTGATGATATTGAGCTTTTCCAAAAAACAGCTACATAGCCACAGCTTAATTCAAGAAAAATAAATTGTTATGGATTGACTTGTGCCCCTAAAGAGTTATGTTGAAGTCCTAATCCCTGTACATGCTAATATGACACTGTTTGGAAACAGGGATTTTCTTTTGTTATGTTAAGACATCATACCAGAGCAGTGTGGGTCCTAAACCTAATCATTGTGTTTATAATGGTGTTTTATAAAAAAAAAAAAAAAAAGAAGCAGGATAGACACAGAGACACAGGGGAAGACAGACATCATGTGAGAATTGTCAACAAGCAAAGGAATGCCAAGGACTGCAGGTAATCACCAGAAACTAAGGGAGAGACCCACAGAAGCAATCAACTAAGCCAAGACTCTGATTTGGGCTTTCGGCCTTCAGAACTGCAAGAAAATAAATTTCTGTTTTTTGAAGCCACCCGTTTGTGGTATCTTTTGTTACACCAGCACAAGGTAACTAAGACAGAAGTTAAGACTTGAAATGTCTGCAGGAAACCAGAACTCCGGTTCTTTGTTTAAGCTGATTCCCTTTCTAGTCTTTCTATTAGAATTTGATAAATCCTTTAAATACATTTTTCATTAGACTTCCAGATAACCAGAAGACATATGGTGCTAATGTTTCCCCAGCCTTTTGTGAACAGAAGCAGCTGGTAAGCAGAATGAAATTTTTAAAAAAGGAACAAATGAGCCTCAGGGGATTGAAGTTGCTATCAATCATCCCTGAATTCTCCAGCCTTCACTCATATCTTGAACTAGCTACAGGTAGGGAGAGTACATAGGAATGGCTCTGTTTGAAGAGGCTGCCTCTGCTTCTCTGGCTGAAGCACGTGTTACCTGTGGCAGGAACAGATGCTATCTTCTCTGTGGCCTATGGGCCTCCATCATGACAATATCTATGAAGAGACCCTATGCAAAGAAGGCCCAGGGAAGGTGGAGGGATGCTGGTTGGTGATGGATGGGTCGGTCATGGGTAGGGATGGTAGGGATTGGTCAGATTGTCCTTGCATTACTCTTTTTTCTCAGAACTGCAGCCCGCATCTCATTTTGTAAATTAAAACCATGACAACTAAACTTGGAACAGGCCCAAGCAACCAACTTGGATGATTCACAGTCTCATTGAGAGTTAATTTTTTCTCAACCAACTAATTTCAAGTTATTAGAGTCTTGTTTCTGTAACTTGTTTCTCTTTGTATATCCAGGAATTTCCCAAAGACCTTGGGGAGCATCTCTGTTTCATTTGAAACCCCTGTGATGATAAACTTATTGTTTATTGGATACTGATCCTGTACCAAATTTTGTGCTAGGCACTTACATTCATTATCTAATCTGAGTCTGGTAAAGACTGTACTACCATTCTAGAAATAAAAATACAGAGAGTCAGAGAAGTTAAGCAACCTGCCTGATGGTCTGCTCAATGAACAACTGGCAGAGTCAGGATTTTAACCCTAGCTTCTCTGACTCTAAAGCAGATGTTTTATCCATTTTGGAACGTGAGGTGTCATAATTATTGAGGTGTTTCCCTAACTCCGATGTGATCTAAGACAAAGATTGGCAAAGGCTGATATTTTAGTTTCCTAGGGATGCTGCAACAGAAATATCACAAATGAATGGCTTTATAGAGCAGAAATTATTTTCTCACAGTTTGGGAGGCTAGAAGTCTGAATTCAGGGCACCAGTTATAGGGGAAGGCTCTCTCTCTGTTGGCTTGGGGGAAGATCCTTGTCTCTTTCACCTTTTGTAGCCCCAGTGTTCCTCGATTTCTTGACAATCTTCATGTGGCATCTATCTGCCTCAGCATCCCCCCAATCATTGCGTGCTTTCTTCTGTGTCTGTTGTTGTTAGGTGCCATTGAGTCAAGTTTTGACTTACAATGACCCCATGTGACAGAGTAAAACTGCCCCATAGAGTTTTCTTGGCTGTAATTTTTACAGAAGGAGCCCTGGTAGCACAGTGATTAACGTGCTGGGCTGTTAACCAAAAGGTCGGCAGTTCGAGCCCACCAGCCACTCCCTGGGAGAAAGATGTGGCAGTCTGCTTCTGTAAAGATTACAGCCTTGGAAACCCCATGGGATCATTATGAGTCATAACCGACTTGAAGGCAGTGGAATTTTTTTTTTTTTTTGGAGTGTTTATGGAAGTAGATCACCAGGTCTTTCTTCCATGGAGTTGCTGGGTGGGCTCAAACTCTCAACCTTTCCCATAACAGCTGAGCACTTAACTGTTGTGTCATCCAAAACCAAAAACTAAACCCATTGCCACTGACTTGATTCTGACTCATAGTGACCCTATACTCATAGCGACCCTATACTCATAGCTACCCTGGTGGTGCAGTGGTTAAGAGCTCAGCTGCTAAACCAAAAGATTGGCAGTTCGAATCCACCAGCCCCTCCTTGGAAACCCTGTGGGGCAGTTCTACCCTGTGGTCACTATGGGCTATGAGTTGGGCCCTCAGGACTCCTATTTCTGCATCTAACCTTTTTATAACTCAGAAGCTATTAGGTTCAGGACACACCCTACACTAATAAGACCTCATTAACATAACAAATAAAGCCCTATTAACCCTATTTCCAAATGGCATTACATCCACAGGTGTAGGAAATCATTCTTTAGACACTAGGTTATTTGAAACACAAGACAAAATTTGTGGGGACACAATTCAATCCATAACATTCCTGCCTTTGGACTCCCAAAATTCATATCATTCCCACATGGAAAACACATTCACCCTATCATAGCCAGCTATGCCCCTGTGCCAAACTAATGCTCCAGAAAATGATTCTAAATGTGCCTATTAAGGGTCGCATAATAGCCTATAGGAACCCTGTGTTCGAATCTACTAGTCACTCCTTGGAAACTCTATGGGGCAGTTCTACTCTGTCCTATATTGTCTCTGTGAGTTGGAATCATCTCGTCGGCACCGGGTTACGGGTTTAATAGCCAATAAAGACGAAGACAGATTTTATGCAGGATTAGGTAACCCTTCAAGGATTCAGAGGGTGGACAACAACCTGTGTTTTGTATCTTTGGCAGAAGAGATTCAGGGACCTCATGGAATGAGAGGGCAGAGAGCAAGGCCTGCTTGGAGCACCCTCTTTGTCTTGGGTCCTGAAGCTATATGAGCCAACTTAACTGCCAAAGCTCCAACTCCTATGTGCTCTTGAAAACATTTCATTTTCCTCCAAAGCTATTTTTTAAACATGAGGTGAGTGGTCCTACAGAGGATGGTGCAGCAATCATTCTTCTGAAAGAAATGAAGATTTCCACATCCACTGACGAAATGTGCTCCATTAAGCAGCAAAAATAAATAAAACTGTCAGTTGATTTCTTTATAAGTTGCCCAAGACCATGCTTCCAGCTGTTTCTTCATCTAACAGCCCAGACAAGCTGCTCCGTCTCACTGTCTTAGCTATTGAGATGGGGTCCTTCTTAGAAGGGGAAGATTACCAGACCTGGTGACTGTAGGAGACCCAGAGGAGTCCTCATCTCCCCTACCCTGTGTATAAAGTGTAGATGTAGTGCATTGTCTCTGCCTTCTCTGCCACTTGACTTTGAGGACAAGACTTACCACTGATGGTATTTGTCACAGCCTTGCCCATTCATATAAGAGATTGCAGGGCTGTACTCCTGCCCAGGCTTCAACCACCTCCAGTGACCAGTCCCTCATACTTTTACACTGCTATGTATTTATCTAAATGCTTCCAAACACACGTTCTCATTTAGTCCTCACACCAGCTCTATGGAGTAGGCATTATTATCTTTATCTTCCAGTTAATAAAACTAAGGTTCAATATCAACAGAACTTGTAAGATGCAGAGCTGAGATGCAGACTGTCTTGGGCTGGGTTCTCTAGAGAAGCAAATCCAGTAAAGCATGTAAATATGTATATAGAGAGATTTATATCAAGAAAATGGTTCACACGGCTGTAGAGGCTGGCACGTCCTAAGTCCATGGGTCAGAATAGAGGCTTCTTCTGATTCGCTTAGCCGCAGGGGCTGGCAAACCCAAGACTGGTAGGTCAGAGAGCAGGGCTGTCGCTCACAGGCTGGGAAGATCTGTGAATCTCAGGATCGGCAGACAAGACCGAAGGTACGCTGCTAGCTCAAGTCCCAAGAACCGGAAGTCAGACAAACAGGAGCCAGCTGCAGTATCCAGGGAGAGCAAAAAGCCCACGAGCCTTGCCAGAATGTCCACACGCCTGAGGAAACTCCCCTTCAACTGACTGGCTACTCACAGCAGATCCCATCATGGGGGTGATCACATATCAAATCTCAACACGGAAGTGACCACAACACTATACAACTGCCAAAACACTGAGAATCACGGCCCAGCCAAACAGACACACAATCTTAACCATCACACAAGCCCAGGACTATTTGACTTCAAAGCTTTTGCTCTTACCGATTATACCACACTGCCTTTTACAGACATGGAAACAAAGGCCCAGAAAGGTGAAACAGCTGCCTAATGCAGAACCAGTAATAGGACACATAGTTGTTTTGTTTGTTTGTTTTTAGATTGCAACTCTTTGCCTTTGACTCTTGAAAAAGAAAAGTGGTATTTTTTGTTGTTTATTTATCCATTTTTTTAAGTCAACTTTATTTTTTAGAACAGTTTTAGATTTACAGAAGAATTATACAAATAGGACAGAGTTCCCATATACCCCACACCCAGTTAATCCTATTACTAACACTTTACATTAATGTAGTAACTTTGTTACAATTAATAAATATTTAGACATTATTAACTAAAGTTTATCTTGATGCAATGGTTAAGCACTTGGCTGCTAACAGAAAGTTGGCAGTTTGAACCCATCCAGTGGCTCTGCAGGAGAAATATCTGGTGATCTGCTTCCCTAGATTACAGCCAAGAAAACTCTATGGGGCAGTTCTACTCTGTCACATAGGGTTGCTATGAGTTGGAGTCGACTTGACAGCACCTAACAACAACATACTTTATTCAGATTTCACTAGTTTTTACCTAACATCTTTTTTCTGTTTCAGGATCCCATTCAGGATCCCACATTACATTTAGTTGTCGAGTCTCCTAGATTCCTCTTGGCTGGGTCAGTATCTCAGACTTCTCTTGCTTTTCATGACCAATTTTGAGAAGTACTGGTCAGGTATTTTGTAGAATATTCCTCAAATGGAATTTATCTGATGTTTTTCTCATGTTTAGACTAGGGTTATGTTTTTATTTTTTGGGGCGTGGGGAGGGAAGACCCCCCAGTAAAGTGCCATTTTCATCACATCATATTAAGGGTATATACTATTAACAAGATGATCACTGGGGATGTTGACCTGAATCCCCTGGCTAAGGTAATATTTGTCAGGTTTCTCCACTGTAAAATTACTTTTTTTCCTCCCCTTTTCATAGTGTATTCTTTGGAAGGAAGTTGCTATGCGAATCCCATGCAAAAGGAGTGAGAATTTATGCTCTACCTCCTTGAGGGCAGAGTAGCCACACCAATCATTTGGAATTCTTCTGCATAGAACATTTGTCTCTTCTTCTCCATTTATTTGTTTAACCATTTATTTATATCTGTATTGACTCATGGATATTCATTTATTTTTGACACTAAAGATTATCGAGTCTACTGCAGTGATAAAAAAGTAGGATGGTAGAGCCCATTTTGCTCTAGTTAAGTAGTAAGTTTTCTGGTTACTCTGAAGAGGTAGTGGTATATCTGAAGGCATAGTTTTTCTGAGGTCTCTTTATTGAATAATAAACTGTTTATTGAATAATAAATAAACTTTACTCTGCAAAGTATCATCTCAGTATCCTTTATTTTATTGATGTCACCACTGGCCTGGTTCATTTCTCACCTGCTCCATTTCTTCCCATTGCCCACACCTGGCCAGATACCCATAGAGTCCAGTAGCTTCTCTGTGTACTGTCAGAGAACTGTATCCATTAGTGACCTGAATTAGGACAAGCATCTTACACCTCATGGTGCCCAACCTCAACTAGAGGGGCTCCTGTCTTTTAAGCACAGCGAGGACTAACAAGCCATCCTCTTCTCTTTTAAGGCTCAGAGGGAAAGACCAGGTCATCTTTAAAACCTCAAAGCTCCTTCAGGAACCTTTATGTGCTTTTTTTTTTGTCCCTCAGCACTTAATGTGCTGTATAGGAACCATTCTGGCAATAGAAGCAAAATATATCTGGGCAGCAAACTTTAGTGTGATTTGTGCAGATTTTCAAATTGAAATGGTAAAACCTTGGAATTCACACTAGCCTAGCATGGGAGAAACCAATTAGTAAGCCTTGGCAGCAAGAGCTAAATCTTACTCTCTTATCCATGTTGTCCATATTAATCATTTGTGCCACATACTGTGCTGAAGCATGGTCTTCTCAGCATCCCTGCTACTTATCAGCAGAAGGCGAATGGCACCCTCACCTTCTCTTCTCTCCCTAGGCTTCAGTAGGGAAAGATAGCTTGTATGGAGAAACAGAGTTCTGGGCTTCGCATTTGGAAAATCCCCCAGACATACATAATTCTAATTAGAATGGTCTTGGCTTTCAAGTATCATCATTTGGGTAAAGTCACCCTTGCTGATCTGGAACTTTCCCAGGGTGTTAGGGATTGCTAGCCGTATTTGCTTTCTTGTTTGGTGCTGCTCTAAAATAGCTTGGTATCTTTATTTCAATTACACAGTCTACCCTTCTGGGACACATAAAGTGTGGTCTGAGTCCAGTGATGCAGGCAGTCTTACAGAGGCAGAAACCCACCAAATAACAATTGGTCTGTTGGTGGAAGGCTGATCTCCAAAGAATGAAGTGCGGCTGCCTCAGTCAATCTACACATGGGCTGTGGAGGGTTATATCTGATGCTATTGGAAGGCAGCGTAGACTAGATTTGAGTTCTAACCCTGCTCTATTACTTATTTACTATGTGATCTGGAGTAGTTACTTAACCCCTCTGAATCTCAGTTTCTTTATCTGTAAAATAAATTTTAGCAATACCTACATTATGTGAGTGTTATGAGGATTAAATGACACAAGGCATGTAAAACACCTGGAGCATAACAGTAGATTTAAAAATGATAACTATTATCATTTTCATCATCAAAGTGTTAGCATTGTATTCTCTAAGATCACAATTTCAAGATTCTGAAATCCATGTGGTATTTTCCAAATTTTCTGGTTGCGGTTGGCTTCAATAAGAAGTATTGTCCTTCACAAAGGAAAATATACCTCTGACCCACCATCACTAGAGCATTATTTTGAATTCTTTTCCCTGGTAGGTGTATTATTTTTCTAGGACAATCACAATAAAGCACCACAAACTGGGTGGCTTATAAGAACAGAAATTTATTGTCTCACAGTTCTGGAGGCTAGACGTCCAAATCAAGGTATTGGCTAGGTTGATTTTTTGAGGGCTCTGAGAAGGAGATTGTTCCATGCCTCTCTCTTAGATTCTGGTGGCTCCAGGTGTTCCTTGGTTTGCAGCTGCAGCATCACATGGCATCCTTTCTCTGTCTCCCTCTCTCTGTGTATCTTCTCCTCTTTTATAAGTACGCCAATCACATAGGATTAGGACCTACCCTACTCCAGTATGACCTCATGTTAACCTATGTGATAACATGTTCAAAGATTCTATTTCTAGACAGTGTCACTTTCCCAGGTTCAGGGGTTAAGACTTCAATATATCTTTTTTGAGGGACACAGTTCAATCCCTAAGAATAGTCTAATTTGTTCAAACACATTCTCAGTCCCTCCTGATTTTATTTAGGGTTAGTGATGAACATTTACAAGATCACTGGCCCTGGCTATGATGTACCTACATCCCAAATAAATGAGCTTTATTACACAGTGATTGAGACCATGATCATGACCTCATAACTCTGAGCACAGCCAAATTATCACAACAAGTATGGGCCCATCTTGGCAGAATGTCTTCAAGCCTGTAGGGGGATCACATGTTTTCATCATCTTGGGATGGTTTCCCCATAGGTCCAACAAGCTCATTTTCCTTTACTGATGTATCCTTTCTGTTGGACAACTGGGGAAGAAAGCTGCTTTAAGGTCTTAAGCCAGTAAACCAGTTGCCATCGAGTTGATTTCGACTCATGGTGACCTCATGTGTATCATAGAACTGTGTTCCAGGTAGTTTTCAGTGGCTGATTTTTTGGAATTAGATTGCCGAGACTTTCTTCTGATGTGCCTCTTGGTGGACTCAAATCTCCAAACTTTCAGTTACCAATCCAGCATGTTGACTATTTGCACTATTCAGGGACTATGCTTTAAGGTCTTTGCTTTAAGACCTTCAAGTCAAGGAAAAAAAAAATCAAACCCGTTGTCATCCAGTCGATTCCGACTCATAGTGACTCTATAGGACAGAGTAGAACTGCCCCATAGGGTTTCCAAGGAGCGGCTGGTGGATTTGAACTGCTGACCTTTTGGTTAGCAGCCGAGCTCTTAGCCATTATGCCAGCAGGTCAAGAGGAGACCTCATTAGCCCTTAAGTCCCAACTACCCCTACAACAAGTTCAGAACTACTTGTGAGGAGCTTGTAGTATGTCTTAACTTTTCTGCTGGGTTGGATGAAAGAAATACAAGCATTCACTTGCCATAAAAATGTTTTTTTTACTTTCAACTAACACGTTTCTTAGCAACCTGTCTATATGCCTGGCTAGGCCCTCACATTATCACCTTATTTATACGTTTTCTTTGACCACCAAACTTCCCAAGACAGTAAACACTCCCTTAGTGGCCTCCTAGTGGTAAAACAAATTACTTTTTCTCCATCCTTCTTGGTTTGTCTGACACTCTTAATCATCCTTCTCTTTCTCAGACTTTTTCCTTGACTTCTAATACTTTATACTATTTGGATTTTCTAGCCACTTCTCACATTATTCATGCTTCTACTGGATTGAGTTTTTCCCATCTCCTCCTACCTTATAAATGTAGGCATTCCCCAAAGGACTATTCTTATCTGTAGTTCTTTCATTTCCCTGCCCACTCATTTCCTCACTCATCTCATCTATTGCCGTGCCTTCAAATATCACCTCCTTAGAGAAGGCTCTCAAATCTTTATCCAGATCTCAACTCTCTCCCAATCTTGTGTTCTCTTTACTCAGTTGCTTGCTGAACAATTTTACCCATAGATCTTTTGGCACCTCAAAAGCAATGTAATTAAATCTCTGTTTATCATCTGTCTCAATGTTTTCCAAACTGTAGTTTCCAGAGCCCTAAAGTTCATGTAGGAAGCCTGGTAGCACAGTGGTTAAGCACTCAGCTGCTAACCAAAAGCCTGGCAGTTTGAACTCACCAGCCCCTCTGAGGCAGAAATATGTGGCAGTCTGCTTCTATAAAGATTTACAGCCTTGGAGACCCTATGGGGCAGTTCTACTCTGTCCTATAGGGTAGCTGTATGAGTCCAAATTGACAACCGTAAAGGGTTTGACTTCTTTGGTTGAAAGTTCATGTAAATGCCTTAGGTGTGATTTGCCTTAGGGGATGGGAGTGGTGGTTGTTAGAAGAATGAGGGGTGCAGTCTTCCAGTTCAGGTCACCAGTGCATCTTTGCTTTTTCTGTTTTATATGTGGAACTTCCAAGTGAGATTTCATTTTTATAAATGCTGAAAAAAAAATTTGGACATCACTGAATTACCTCAACATGTCTCAAATTAGTACTTTCTACCCTTGACTTTTCTATTTCAGTTACTACTACCAGGAACCACAAACTCAAATGCCTATAGGTGCCAGGCAGAAAATATAAATAAGTGAAATACTCTTCCTGTTGCTGTCAAGTCAATTCGGACTCACAGTGACCCTACCGGACAGAGTAGAACCGCCCCATAGGGTTTCCAAGGAGTGGCTGGTGGATTTGAACTGCTGACCTTTCGGTTAGCTGCTGAATGAATGCTTAACCACTGTGCCACCGGGGCTCTGAAATGCTCTTAGTCTAAGACAAAAGATAGTGGTGGGGATTTTGGTGCATGAAGATAACAAACCACTTCTAAAGGCCTTCAAATAAAAATGCTAACTCTCTATACTGGCCATAAATCCACATCTGCATGGCTCATCTTCCCAAGACTTAAGAATTTACAACCTTTGGGTGGCAATAGTATCATAATTATCCAGGCTGGACACCTTGGAGGGATTTCCTTCCTCCCATTTCTTTCCTGTCCCACATCAGTAACAAGAGGTTAATGCTTATTCCCTCTCAGTGGTTGCCGTATCTGTCTTTTCCATCCTATTCTTGCTGACTTGGTTTGACTCCTTATTAGCTTGTTGGTGAACTTTCTTTGTTCCTCCTTCTGAGCTGTTCTGCAGACTCTGTTCAGAATGTGTTCACATTGTTCATGGTGAAAAGCCAAATAGCTTGGTTTTTAAGGCCATTTACTTTTCAGCCTTATCTTTGCACTTCCACAGAAACTATTTATAATCATCTTATCATATTTAGTAACTTCTGTATCATCTTTTATATTATGGTTATGTGTATACATATCTCATTTATCCCACTAGGTTGTGAACTCCAGTTGTTTCATCTGAACACATATTTTTGAGTACCTACTATGTATTTGAGTACCTAACAGTAGTATTCTAGGTGCTTTGGACATAGTCCATTCCCTCAAAGCAGTCTCAGGTAAGTCATAAGACAGTTACGCAAACAAATTAAGGCTTTAAATAATGAAGACTATACTAAAGATTAAGGAGCCCTCGAGGCGCAGTGGTTAAAGTGATTGCTAACCAAAAGATAGGCAGTTTGAAACCACCAGCCACTCCATGGGAGAAAGATGTGGCAGTCTGCTTCTGTAGAGATTTACAGCCTTAGAAACCTTGTGGGGTTGCTATGAGTTGGAATCGACTTGATGGCAGCGGGTTTGGTTTTTTGGGATACTGTCATGGATTGAACTGTGTCCCCCAAAAATATCTGTCAACTTGGCTAGGTCATGATTCCCAGTATTGTATGATTGTCTACCATTTTGTCATTTGATGTGATTTCCCTGTATGTTGTAAATTCCATCACTAAGATGTGATAAGATGGATTAGCAGTAGTTATATTGATGAGGTCTACAAGATTAAATAGTGTCTTAAGACAATCTCTTTTGAGATATAAAAGGGAGAAGTGAGCAGAGAGATGGGGGACCTCATACCACCAAGAAAGAAGTTCTGGGAACAGAGCGCATCCTTTGGACCTGAGGGCCCTGCTCTGAGATGCTCCCAGACCAAGAGAAGACTGATGACAAGGACCTTCCTCCAGAGCTGACAGAGAGAGAAAGCCTTCCCCTGGAGCTGTCACCCTGAATTCAGACTGAGAGAATAAACTTCTCTTTGTTAAAGCCATCCACTTGTGATATTTCTATTATAGCAGCACTAGATGACTAAGACAGATAATAAAGATCTACCACTTGTCTCTAAGTTTGTCGTACTGTGGTTGCTTGAGTGTTGCTGTGATGTCGGAAAGTATGCCACTGATATTTCAAATATCAGCAGGGTCACCCATGGTGGACAAGTTTCCTTGGAGCTTCCAGACTAAGACAGACTAGGAAGAAGGACCTGGTGGTCTACTTCTGAAAAAATTGGCCAGTAAAAACCTTAAGAATGACAGTGGAACATTGTCTTCCATAGTGCTGGAAGATGAGCCCCTAAGGTGGAAGGCACTCAAAATATGACTGGGGAAGAGCTGCCTCCTCAAAGTAGAGTCAACCTTAAAGATGTGGATACTAAAGATATGTACAAATGGAAATACAGGAAGGGAAGTAATTAATTCTGAACAGCTTGTAGGATGGGCGAAGGGTAAAGGAAGGTGACACTTGTGCTAGACCTTGAAGGATGAGTAGAAGTTTTGGAAAGAGTAGGAAAAATAATGACAGGCAGTCCAGATGGCTGAAATATGATCTTGGAAATAATTTTACATAATGAAATGTGGAAGGTATTGTCTTAGAGAACAGATAACATATATGAAGAGGAAATGGATTATTCATTAGGTATAATAGGACCAATATATGGAAGTTACAGGGAGAAATTTTGGATTCAATACAATAAAGATCTTTTTCCTAACTACATACCCTCAACTTGGGCATGGATTGGTCCAGTAGTGAACTCTGTCATTAATTCTTAGTTAGGAAGAGGCTGAATGAACTTCAGAGATTATAGAAGGTAGATTTCCAAATGGAAATTTTAACCCTAAAATAATTTGAAAATATTTTTGAGGGATTTTCTGCCTCAGTTAAGTGTGACTATTTTGGCCAGATTGATTACAGCATTAGACTAATTAAACATTTGGTTCTATCTATATTGCTTAGGACAAGATAGGCTCAATATGTGTTGAACTGAATACAAATGGATAAATAAACTGTGATCAATAGCCTGGTTTCTAAATGGGAGCTTTGTATAATACTTTCAAAAATTACCTGCAGGGAATTGGGAAATGAGCACTTTTATTCACTGCTAGTGGCAGCTTAAGTTAGTGCAACTTTTCTGCAGGACGATTTGGCTTTACATATAAACAGCTTCACAACATTCATATCTTTTGACCTAATAATTCTCTGCGTGGTAATTTCTCTAAGGCCAATTACTATAGGTTGTCATAATTTTATCTGTAAAGATGCTCATCACAGAAGTGCTAATAATAGAGAAAATTGGAAATAATCTAAATGTCCATATACATGAAATTGTTTAAATACGTTATAGTACATTTTACAATGAAATTTTATTCAGCCACTAAAAATAACATTATAAAAGAACGCCTAACAACATGAGAAACTGTTCACAACCTATTGTTAACTTTATAAGGCAAGTTTTTTCTAAGTCCTATGATTCTACTTCTATGCTATGTATGCAATAAAGCAGAACGCCACATCTTTCTCCCATGGAGCAGCTAGTAGGTTCGAACCACCGACCTTTCAGTTAGCAGCTGAGCTCTTAACCACTGCAACACCAGGGCTCCTGGCAACAATTTCTGGGTTGTGTGATTATGAACAATTTTAATGTTTTTGCCTTACTTATTTGTAGGAAATTTTTTTTTTACAACAAGCATAGATTACTTCTGTAATACTTTTAAAAATACCCAAACTTTGTCTACTTTGCTGTTCCTGCTCCCTTGGGGATACAGTAATTAAATCTACAATATAGCAGACAGTGAGGAGCAAAACCCCAGCAACCAGGCCAAGCTGGAAGAACAGAGAGGTCCTGAAGATTTTGTCCCCTCTCTTTGGTAAAACGGCTATCTTCCTCCCCTGGGCTGTGTTGGCTACCAATTCACATAAGAAACTTTTATTTCTTAACTTCTATCCCCTTAAATAACTCACCTCATTTGCACTTGCTAAAGACCTTCTGTGCTTTTCCTCCTCCATCCTCTTCCCTTCGCTCAAGGACAATTGCCTCACGGATCCTAGCAAACTGGTGCGAGAAGGTTCCTGTAGGTGCAGAAATGACAATGTCAGTAAGTGCTTTCATGGAGAAGACGTAGAGAAAAATTCACATACTTCCTGGGGTGGGGCTTGGACTTCTGTTGCTTTTTTCACTGAAGTGGACCTACTGGCTTTTCTGTCTTTCCCACCTGCTCTCTTCATTAAGCGAGGAGGGAGAAGTGGCTCATGCAAGAATGACCACATGGTGTGAGGAAATGAGCTACCTAAATCTAGAATTGTACTTCCATCTGCCTCTATGCCAAGGTGACAAGAGAGACCTAGAGAAAAGCTTGGATGACTTCATTCTTTTTTCTGGAGGCAGAAGCTTGGACAAGATGGCTTCCTTTCGTGGTGATTTTATGGTAATTGTGTTCTTTTCTTTCCTACTAAAAGTAAAGGTCACTTAATATAAACCACTCTATTCTAATTTTAACACCACATTTTGGAGAAGGATTTTCTTTGTGTTTGCCCCACCCAAACTGAGAACTATTTCTCAGTTGAAGGATCACATCCATTCATTTTATTTTTCCATCAAAGTATGAACCGCATATTGGATAGTGGTACCATACTTGGATAGTAGCAGCAAAGAACCCCAGAGCTTATGGGAAAGGCACTATTTAGCAACTGTTCTTACATTTATTCAACAAAAGCTTACTCAGACACTGTTGGGCCATAGGTACAAAAAGAAAATGAAGTCATAACTTCTGCCCTCAAGTAGAGGAAATGAACTTTCCCAGATAATCCCAGATGGTTACAGTCTGTGTTAAGTGCAAGGGCAGAGGCAAGCGTGCGGGTCAGAGGAGCCAGAGGAAGGATTCTTAGGGTGCTAGTGCTGGGAGTAAGGGTAGGATTTGGGGATGAGGTGAAGACTGAACCAAGTTTTAAAGGAGGAAGGGAGGTAGGCAAAGGCAGAGGAAGAGGGTAAAAGGCATTTCAGCCAAAAGAACAGCATGAACAAAGGCTTGGGGGTGTGAAAGTACGTGTGTTCAGGGGATTAGAATATGATGTGATGCAGGCTTTGATATGGAGATGAGGATGCAGAGGTGGGCATACCCAGGTCTTGGAGCACTTTGTGTGCCTAATTAGAGAGTTTGGACTTTATCCTGTAGGCAAAGAGGAGCCGTTAAGGAGTTAAAGCAGAAAAGCTACGTCATAA
This sequence comes from Trichechus manatus latirostris, assembly GCF_000243295.1. NCBI lineage: Eukaryota > Metazoa > Chordata > Mammalia > Sirenia > Trichechidae > Trichechus > Trichechus manatus. The sequence goes on along the minus strand of NW_004444030.1, from coordinate 2,787,476 downwards.
GATTTGAGCTTGAGAAGGGTCATTTTGATGGAAAATAGAATTGAACGGGAGGAGACGGAATAAGGGGCCAGCTGGGAAGTGATCGCTATGGCCCACATGAGGGATGGTAAATAAGAACTTTAATGAAGGCAGAGGTGGTTAGTAGGCAGGAGGGTACATTTTGGGGAAATATCTAGGAGGTAAAATTTACAGGATTTGTGAGTTAATTGGATATTTATGTGGAAGAGAGCACACATACTAAGGAATCAAAGAAAAGACCTGCGTTTCAGGCAACCAAAGTTGTAAGTGATGAAAGTCATATGTTTCTTTGGGTTCCATGTTACCAGGAGCAGTTGTTCCATAGTCCAAGTCATGAGTATCAGCCTGTCTGGCTCAGCATTAGGACAGATAGGTTGAGGCATTGTGATGGTTAATATTATATGTCAGCTTGGCTAGGCTATGATTCTCAGTGGTTTGGCAAACATTGGACTGATTGCTTCCATAATGTACTATAATGTAATCACTTCCATGATGAGATCTGATATGAACAGCCAATCAGTTGAAACAGGAGTGTCCTTGGGGGTGTGGCCTACCTCCAGTATATCAGTGAATGTCCCAGCAAGGCTCGCTCTCAGATCCTGCATCCAACTTGTCATCCTCTGACCCCTGGTTCTTGGGACATGAGCCAGCAGCTTGCTGCCTGACCTGCAGATCTCGGGATTCGCCAGCTCCCACAACCCTGTGAGCCAGCAGTTGCCTGACCTTCCAATTTTGGATTCATCAGCCCTGCAACCACATGAGTCAGGAGAAACCTCCAGCCTGATGCCTGACCCGTGGATTTTGGACTTGTCAGCCTCCACAGCTGTGTGAACCATTTCCTTGAGATAAATCTCTCTCTCTCTCTCTCTCTCTCTATATATATATATATATATATATGCTTCACTGGTTTTGCTTCTCTAGAGAACCCAGCCTAAGACAGACATTTTCTTACTAACAGAAAATGAGGAAACATTACATCTGAATTTTTTTCTTTCCTTTGTTTTTAAAGACAGTAGGGGGAAATAAAAAGAAGGAAAAAATCCCTAGCTTTTTATAAAAAGAGACAATTTTTAAAAGACTATTTTTAGAAATGAATTTTAGTCTCCTTGGTATCAAAGCATTAGGGACACTTGGCCCAAATCGGTTTTAACTCTAAATGTGAAGAATTGAATGCTGGCAAGCAAAATATCTGTTACTAAAGTAGCAATTTGAATGCCTAAATAGGTAAAACCCAAGGTAGTTAATTAGACTAAGTGCTGCTGAGGAAGGCTCTCCTTTGGAGTATTGCCAGGAGGGATGATTAAGGATTTAGAAAAAAATAATTTTGCACCTAGGGAAAGGTGAAAGACACCCAATGATTCATTAAGTGGCCGTTAAGAACATTTTGGCATCTGAGCTGTAAAACAAAATGCTGTCCTTGTGGGAATTACGTTTCTCTAGTGGTTCCTTGGTGGAGGCTGTTAGGTCCAGAGCTCACCTTTCTTTCCACATGTTCTCTCAGGGAATAGGGGCATTTTAGGGGGAAACCATGGATACATGAGAAAAGATTAGGCCAGAGCTGTGCTTATTTTGGGGATTCGTTTGGAGGATGACACCCCTCTTCTTTTTAGTGATACTTTACTACATTGTAGTCATGTCACTAACATCTATTCATTTATTTTATTTTATTTTTATTGTACTTCAGGTGAAGGCTTACAGAAAAAATAGTTTCTCATGAAACAGAAGTACACATGTTGTTTTATGACATTGGTTAACAACCCCACAACATATCAACCCTCTAACTTCTC
>NW_004444030.1:2772599-2779292 GCF_000243295.1 Trichechus manatus latirostris | reverse complement strand
GTCCCACATAACTCTCAGGGTCTCTTCATTTTTCTTTGTTCTTTTTTCTGAGTTTTCCTCAAACAAAGTTGTATCCAGGTGTTTGTCTTCAATTCCACTGATCCTGTCTTCCACCGTTTCAAATCTGCTTCTCAGCCCTTCTATGACGTCATCCATTTCTGAAATCTTGTTGTTTATCTTTTGGATTTCTAATTGTTGTTTTTGTATGATTTCTAGTTGTGAGTTTATTTTGGCAGTTTGTTCCTGCACCATCTTCCTGAATTCTTCGAATTTTTTGTCTGTATTTTCCATGAATTTGTCTATTTTTTCTTCATGTTTGTCAGGTTTTTGCCTCAGTTCTTGGAGAATTCTGAGTATTAGAGATTTGAATTCCCTATCAGGTAGTTCTAGCACATTTTCTTCCAGAGGAGAGTCAGCTGGTGTTTTATTTTGGACACCTACTGGAAGCATTGTGTCCTGCTTTTGTAAATGTTTTGTTATTGTCTGCTGTCTTCAGGGCATTCAGTAGTTATTTTTCTCGTTTACTGATTGTAGATTTGTTTGTTTTGTCCCTTTTTCTAAAAAAACATTTGACTATGTCTGAGCAGGCAGACTGTGTTTTCTTTGTTGTTTGCTCTTCCGTGGGAAGAATACTTTTCACCTCCTTCTTCAACTGGCAGGGTCAGTCACTCAGATATGGTACGGCAGGGGAGGTCTAGCTGAGGAGGAGTTACTGGGACGGGTTGTTTGTGGCACTTACTACAGCCTACAGAGTGGGTCAGTAATCAGTGCAGGGCAGGTTACAGTAGGCCGTGCCTGTGCTGCTTGGTGGTGTGATGTCAAGCGCATGGTGCAGGTAGGCTGGATGCAGCAGGGAGATTGTTATGTGTGGAGCTAAGATGGATATGGGAGAGAGGGGAGAGGAACAGGAGCCAAAAATATACAAACAAATAAAAAAGAATGCTAGGAGAGCTTGCCGTTGGAGTGACGAGAGGAGAGACTACGAAATGGAGAAAAACAGAAAGGGGAGGAGGAATAAAACAAAAGAATGAATAAATAAGAGTCAGAAAGGTTAAAGAACTTCAAAGTTCCCAGGGATCCCACCAGCGCAGCTATGAAGTCTCGGGAAGTTGCTGTCAGGTGTTGCAATACAGCCTTGCTAGGTGTAGAGGTATACAATGCCAGGTATTTAGGGAACAGAAAGAGAAGGAAGATATAGAGAGGAGACACTGAGCAATGAAGGAAGACAAAAAGGGAAAAAGGGGAAAAAGAGGAAAAAGAAAACAAAACAAATTAAAAAACAAAACAAAACAGGAAATGCCCCCAAAAAAACAGGAAAAAAAAAAAAAACAACGTTAAAAGAAATGTCCTCAGAGATCCCTCTGCACGTCTGGGGAAGCCAAAGGGGAGTCTCCCTGCCATGCAGCTCAGCCTGGCCAGAAAGGGCTCCCAGCTCAAGAAAAGGAAAAGAAAACCAACAAAGAATTCAAAACAAACAAATGAACAAAAGCCCCACGATCCCACCAGCACAGCAGCCCGAACCAGGAAGCAGCTCCACACTCGAACGGCGCTCCGCAGCCCCTCAGGAAGAAGCAAAGGTGGCGCAAGGAGCCAGGTACTTGAGCGCAGGGAGGGGAGGTGGGGAGAGGCAAGTAAGAAATCAAAAGAAGCAGGAAAAAAAAAAAAGCAACACTAGCAGCCAACAAATGGCACTCAGAGAGCCAGCTAGTGCGGGCTGGTGTTTCTGGACAAGAGACTGTGTCCGTGGGAAGCAGAGGGGGCCGAGTGTGGGTGAAGAAGGGTAGACAGTGGGAAAGCATATATCACAAATTACTGGAGCTCTGTAGCCCCTCAGGAAGAAGCAAAGATGGTGCACGGAGCGAGGTACTCAAGCGAAATGAGGGGGAGGTGGGGAGAGGCAAGGAAGAAATAAAAAAAAGTGGAAAAATAAAAGCAACACCAGCAGCCAACAAATGGCACTCAGAGAGCCACCCGTCCGGGTGTGTGGAATCCAAGCAGCTGCTGTTTCCTGGTCAAGAGACTGTGGCCACGGGAAGCAGAGGAGGCCGAGTCGGGGTGAAGAAGGGTGGGGGGGGGAGCGTATATCGCCAATTACTGGTTGTTTTGTCTCCCGCTGGAAGCTCCGTGAGGCTGCTTTCTCGTACCCCCTGTTTGCTGGTCTCTGACAGGAGTCCAAGATGGCGGATCCGCGCTGCGTTAGCTGGTAGGGGACCTCTGCATGAATCTCTCCTTGCTCTCCATTCTCTGTCAGTTTTCTCACTCCATTTGGTGCTTCGCTGAGTTCTTTATCTCTTCATTTGATGTTTTAGGGTTTTAGGATTGTTGTATTCTCTGTTTGGCTTAGTTTTTCAGATCTTTGCTGTGGAGGAACGGCGTGGTGCTTCTGCCTGGAGCACCATTTTGCCAGAACTCCTAACATCTATTCATTTTTGTTGAACCCACTGGCTTATAGCAATAATGGAAATATAGCTTCTTTAGCTGAATTGTTAGTGTTGATATAAGCATATTTGGGTGTAGGTGGTTAATAAACCACATAAATAACAACAAAGATGAATATTGTGGAGTGAGGCCAACTAAGGATGGAGATAAAATCTGCTCTCTACTTTTCTCCGCCCTGCACATCCCACAAGAGGCTGACCTATAGAGGCTGCACAAAAGGCCTCCCTTGTCCTCTGGCTTCCAGGTGGGTTTCTTCAGTGGGGAGCCCAAGCAGGAGATCAGAAGGAGTAGGTGAGTGAGGTTGGGGCATTTATTTCCTCCATGTCTTGGGTTGGGTTCTCTAGAGAAGCATCTGTATATATATATGTAGAGAGAAAAAGAGAGAGAGAGATTTATATCAAGGAAATGGCTCATGAGGTTGTAGAGGCTGGAAAGTCCCAAGTCTGTGGGCCAGGCTAGAGGCTTCTCCTGACTAACTGCAGGGCCTGGCAAACTCTGGTCAGATAGCAAGGCCTCTGGCTCACAAGCTATGGAGGCTGATGAATCTCAAGATTGGTAGGTAAGCTGCTAGCTCAAGTCCCAAGAACCAGAGGTCAGATGAACAGTAGTCAGCTGCAGATCCAGAGTGAGCAAAAGCTCACAAGCCTTGCCAGAAAGTCCACCTATATTGGATGCAGGCCACACCCCCAAGGAAACTCCCTTTCAGCTGATTGGCTCCTCACAGCAGATCCCATCATGGAGGTGATCACATTGTTATACGATTGCCAAACTACATCATAACTGCCGAACCACTGAGAATCATGGCCCAGCCAAGGTGACACACAACCTTAACCATCACACTCTTACTTTCCCAGTGTAGGTTTTTTCACTTTGGCTGCATTTTTGATCCAAATATTACAGCTCTTCCAAAATGACCCTTTCCACACAACTCTTTTCTGTGTTCTGGCAACCACCATTTTCTCTAATACATCCAGGCCTAGTGGTGGTAACAGCCTCTCTATTCCTAGCTCCAGTAAACTATACTATCCTTTGGGAGTTTCTCTACACCGGTGATTCTTAAGCTTTGGCCTACATCAGAAACATTTGGAGGGCTTGCAGGGCCCCCATCCCCAGAATTTTTAATTCAGAGGTCTGAAGTGAAGCCTGAATGTTTGTATTCCTAACCAGTGATGCTCATGTTATTGTACTGGGGAATCATACTTTGAGATACACTGGCCTACATTCTTGTAAGAAATTCTTTCATTAAATCACCCCTCAATCACTCTGATGATTGTGCTGTCTGTTTCCCAATAGGATCCTGACTAATAAGAGTAGGACTCAATATGCCGCCTATCTTGGGCTTAATAAAACTACCCCTTCAGGAGTCATCAGATGGTCTAGGAAGGAGGAGACTTGGTAGAAAGTTGCTGGTATCCACTATGAAGGAGAGATGGGAAGAAATAGATGTCAGAGATGGGCTGGGAATAAGTTGGTGATAGTTCCCATAGGAATAATGTGTCTACCTATTAATGAATGCCAGAGAGGCTTGGGTCTCAGAGGATGAAGGGATCTGATTAGATTAGTCCTTACCTTTGTCCACACTCCAGGTTTGTTGGAACGTGTAGGAAGGTAAATTCTGTAAGAGATGTAAGTGTGGAAATGCTGTTGGCCCTTGAAACTCCTGGAACACTGTGTTTACATCTATTGTCCACTTCAGTGAATCATCTAAATTAGTGAGAAGGGTGGTGAGTAGAGACCCATGACGGACAATGAGTCACTCATATAGTTGAGGAATAATTTATTTGGTCCTTGTGTACAAGGAGGTGAGGTTACAGAAGTGACAGTAGTTGGAAAGAGTGCTTACAAGTTCTCTCTCCTTTTTCCTTTCTCTTCTCTCTTCTCTCAGCTCTCTCTTCTTCTCAAAACTGCCCTGTTTTTCCACAAACCTAAATGCTATCTATTAAACTCAGCATGTCAGAGATAAAAAAAAAACAATGTATTTTATAATTATACAAACAAAAGGGACATAATCTGCAATATTTAGCTTAAGAGTCCAGCATTCCTAGCCATGCACCTCCTTTTTGGCAAAGTAATTTTTTTTCTCTTAAGTTCAGGAAATATTGATAATACTTTTCTGCTACTAAACTCAAATATCCATGTAACCATGATTGTTATATATTAACTTTACAAAGATTGAGAAGTAGCCTATGGTGTGAACTCATGTTTATAACTTCTCTTCTAACTGTAAAAGTACCTATTCAAAGTTCTCATGTATTCAGAGTAATCTCTCTAAGCAAACGCAATTAGAAAATGATACTAATATGTCAACAAGTAAATAGGTCTTTGAGTTAAAAAAAAATAACAGCAACAGCATGATGGTGTCGGTGTTCAATTAAAAAACGTGTTTCCTATGGTTCTAGATGCCAATTAGTTTGATGTAGGAATTGATGACATAAATGAGGAGTGTAAATGTCAACATCTTTAATTATCCTTAGCTGTTAATTAGACACTAGATGCATCACTAGAAAAACTCAGAGTGTCCTAAATCTGTTAAATAAATGTTAAATAAACTTTCATGTCCCCATTTTCATTCAGTAATAGAACTGTCAGTATAAAAGACACAATAGCACGTATGAAGAGACGTTTCATTATTACGCTCTTCTTGGGTCTAATTGATTATTTCTTGCTGGTGATTATTATCCATTTCTCTTACCTGAAAGCATTTCAATTTACTTTTGGGAAATAACCTCATTTCTCATTGGGTAATTTGATGGAAATGTTAAGCATGTACATAGACCCTCTTAGCAAATGGGAGGTGGGGCATTTGACAAACATTAGCCAATTGGGTGCTCCCTTCATGAAATTTGCATCTTGGTAGGAGTACCTTCATTCTGGCAGTGGCTTGACCACGTTGTTTCTGTTGTACAACTCTGTAGTTTCTGCTTTTTTTCTAACTCCTGTCTATTTCTGCAGATTTATTGTTGAGCTTTATTATTCACTTTTGTTCAAGCTACAGCTGGTTTCTGTTGCTTGCAATCTAAGAACCTTAACTGACCCAGAATACATACAATAATAATTATTTTGAATTTTCATTATTACACTTTCTTAAATGAGGTCCAATTTGGACTTTACAAAACTAGTGAGATAGCAAAGCTCATAATATATTCATAAGCAGCTCTTTCCCTTTATAATCAATGATTATATACCAGAAAGTTATTGCTGTCATTCAGGTTATGCTACTTCTGCCCAGGATATTGGGAAACTTCCTTTGATGATAGGTCAGCAAGTAGAATTTATAGAAACTGGCAATTGTGGCTGCATGCACATGCCCGTGTATGTCCATGTGTGTTCCCTTTGAAGACTAGATACAGAATTCTTTAATCCGTTTCCATTTTTTATCCCACTTGCAAGTCTCTGATTAACAGTAATAACAATATGATGATGACGATAATTTGTTCTGTGATGAAATATTTTCTGTGGCAACTGGACGGATAGCTAGGATGGCTTTTAAAATAGCTCAGCACAGTCTGCAGATGGCTAACGACCTCACAATATATGACAGCAAGTCTTTTCTACTTGTTCATGTGGCCACATGTTGTGCATGTTGGTCTGCAACTACAGCCATTATTAAAGATTCTTGACACTTGCCTTTCTGCCTCTGGAGCACAGTTACCTTTGCTCAGGAAGAGCCATTTCCTCCTGGAGCTGCCTGCAGATAGGATTTGAGCCAATCTTATTTTAGAGAGACCTTCAGATATACTGCATTATGATCAAGTTCAAACTGTCACTATGTTTTTCTTAAAATACTCATGGTTCAGGGTTGGATTTGTAGTTTGTTCTCTGCCCCTTACTAGTCCATTCTCAATACATGGTATGACTATTACTATATGGCATGGCTGAAAAGAAAAGATGTCACCCTTATCTTGGATAGGGACAACATATTGAGGAAATAACTCTTTTCAAGGATTCATTTTTCTTTCACTAGAATAGAACTTCAGGTGGAGCGAAGTATCAAGCAAAGTGTAGTAATGGTTACTGGCTTATTTTTCTGGGGACACCACTTATGCAGGAGAGGGAAGGAAAAATCAAAGGAGTGAAATCCTTTAGAACATGAGAGGTGATTGGACCCTGAGCATAGGTGGAAAGGTAACTTTTTTTTTTTAATATTTTATTGTACGTCAGGTGAAGGCTTACAGAACAAATAGTTTCTCATGAAACAGTAGTACACATGTTGTTTTATGACATTGGTTAACAACCCCACAACACATCAACCCT
>NW_004444030.1:2769227-2771914 GCF_000243295.1 Trichechus manatus latirostris | reverse complement strand
TTAGATGGCCGCTCACAGGCTTTTAAGACCCCAGACACTACTCACCAAGGTAGAATGGAGAGCACTGTCTTTATAAGCTGTGTCATGCCAATTGAGCTAGATGTTCCCCGAGACCATGGTCCCCACAGCCCTCTGCCCAGAAATTAAGTCCCTCAGGAAGGGTAACTTTTGATAGTAGCATGGACCCCTCATACCTGTAACAGGAAGAAAAGCAGAGAATGTTAGTGTAGTTGCAGGAAGATGAGAAGAGAAAAGCATTCCTATTTGACTTTTTTTTTCTATTTTTTCCAATGAAACAGGAGACAAGGTTATCAACTGAGAGTGGTGAATGAAGGTAAAGAGGGCTGTCAGGAAAGTTGTGAAATAGTTATTTTGCAGAGCAGGAGAGTCTATATGCTACCCATTGCCCTGAGTTGATTCCAACTCATAGCAACACTATAGGACAGAACAGAACTGCCCCATGGGGTTTCCAAGGCTGTAATTTTTATGGAAGCAGACTGCCACATTTTTCTCTTGTGGAGTGGCTGGTGGGTTCAACTGTCGACCCTTTGGTTAGCAGTCGAGTGCTTAACCACTGTGCCACCAGGGCTCCTTAGCCATATGCTGGGGGTGGCAGGTCATGATATGTGCCCATTTGAAATTGACACTCATGAATTCAAATGAAGACCAGTAAGAACAGTGTTGTATTATTCTCCACCCATGTTAATCTACTCAAGTAATGACTCAGAGAAAGTAACTTCTCTGAGTTTAAGCAGAATTTATATTTTTCCAAGTTAGGATAATAGAGGAAGAGAAATGAGAGTGATTACCCAGATGGATTGTGTCAGGTGGAAGTGAAGAACAGAGAAGTGATGGATAATGAAAAAGAAGTGGGGTCAATGTATGAGATATCTTGATGAGAATAGAGGTAATGATCCGAGATTAGGAAGCTTAGATTCTACATTTCAGATATGATACAGTTATTGGGAATGACTAGGTCAAGAGTATGACCATAGAACTGGATGACTGAGGAAAATTGTATAACCAGGGAAGTCTCAAGGAGCTTACAGTTCACGTACAGTAAATATGAAATAGTGATAAAAAGCATATTCCTCCCTTTTCTTTATTCCTGTGTTGACCATTCAATTTTATTAAAGATATACGCTACATGAACATGTACATCAAAGATATACACTAATATAGTAAACATCCTGATCAGAGCGACCTTCCAGATCAAGATTCTGTAGAATTGAATTTGCTTTCACATTAAGAAACAAATGTTATTGCAAGAAGCATCAGTTAATTTGTATTGCTATGTGAAGTAGGAAAAAAAAAATTGCCATTGAGTTGATTCCGACTCATAATGACCCTAAAGGACGGAGTAGAACTGCCCCATAGGGTTTCCAAGGAGCGCCTGGTGGATTCAAACTGCCAACCCTTTGGTTAGCAGCTGTAGCTCTTAACCACTATGCCGCCAGGGTTTCCATGAAGTAGAAAGGCATGGTCTAAATCACTCTACAATACTAAATTAAAGATATATAGTTTGAGAGTATAAGGTTAGCATAAAATTTGGGCACTATCTGGGACCCATATAACATATATTTTAGACATACTCCAACACCAGCAACCCCAGAGATGGAAGAGTGAATCCTTTTGACTTCAACAACTCTACTCAAATCTACTGAGTGCCTATTATATGCCAGCCACTATTAACACACAGAAAATACAAAAATAGAATAAAAACAGTTCTTTTTGTTTGTGGTATGTATGTATGTAATCAATTTTTTGATAAAATAAATGATTTTTTGATAACTTATATAAAACCACAGGGTAGGTGTTGTTGATAGAACAAATAATCGTATCCTCTTCCTTCAAGAAGAGGTGATTTAGTGGAAAGAGAGACATGCAAATAATTATTATAATATAATAATTGCTAAATTGAAGTTATTATTATGTGTAGTAGAAACATTGGGGAAGGAGCGCCTAAGCGTCTTCAAGAAAGTCAGGGAAGTCTTCTTGTAGCAAGCAGCCTTGAGCTCTCAGGCTTGCAGGAGTTAGCAATTGAGGTGTCAGTTTAACCTAAAGGGTGATCATATATTTATTTATTTATTATTGTTATAATTAAATGATGCTTACATCTCAAGGTAGTCTCCCATACAAAAATTTTTTTTTTTGCATACATTGTTATGAGACCCTAATTGCTCACCCCATTCTGTGACAGCACACTCCTTTCCGCCCCTGATTCCCCAAGACCATTCAACCCCCCCATAACTCTCTCTGCCTTCCCATCTCACCTTTGGAGAGAAGCTGCCCCTATGGTCTCTTGTATCTACTTGACTCAGAGGCACACTCTTTACGAGTATCACTTTATGTCCCACAGTCCAGTCCAATCCCTGACTGAAAAGTTGACCTCGGAAATTGTTTTAGTTCTGGGCTGATAGAGAGCCCAGGGGCCATGCCTTCCAGGGCACTTCCAGTCTCAGCCAGACCATTAAGTCTGGTCTTCTTACTAGAATTTGAGTTCTGCACCCCATCCTTCTACTGCTCCATCAGGGACCCTCTGTTGTGTTCCCTGTCAGGATGTTCATTGGTGGTGGCTGGGCACCATTTGGTTCTTCTGGTCTCAGGCTGATGAAATCTCTGGTTTATGTGGCCCATTCTGTCTCTTGGGCTAATACTTTCCTTGTGTCTTTGGTGTTCTTCGTTCT
>NW_004444030.1:2745232-2766761 GCF_000243295.1 Trichechus manatus latirostris | reverse complement strand
ATTTAATTCTGCTCTAATTCTTATTATTTCCTTCCTTCTGGCACCTGTGGGCTTCTTTTGCTTCTCTCTTTCTACTTGTTCCAGTTGTAGGGTTAATGCTTTGATTGTGAGCTTTTCTTCTTTTTGGATGTGTGCCTTTATTGCTATAAACTGACCTCTGAGCACTGCTTTTGCTGTGTCCCAAACGTTCTGGTAGGATGTTTTCATTCTCATTTGATTCTATGAATTTCTTTATTCCATCCTTAATTTCTTCTATAACCCAATCGTTTTTGAGCAAGGCGTTGTTTTATTTCCATGTGTTTGATTTTTTTTCCTTGCTTTTTGATTTCCACTTTTATGGCTTTATGGTCAGAAAAGATGCTTTGTAATATTCCGATGTTTTGGATTTTGTTAAGGCTTGCTTTATGGCCTAATATGTGGTCTATTCTGGAAAATGTTCCGTGTGCATTGGAAAAGAAAGTATACTTGGCTGCTGTTTGGTGCAGTGTTTGGTATATGTCTATGAGATCAAGTTGGTTGATTGCAGAATTTAGCTCTTCTGTGTCTTCGTTGAGCTTCTTTCTGGATGTTCTGTCCTTCACTGAAAGTGGCGTGTTGAAGTCTCCTACTACTATTGTGGAGCTGTCTATCTCTCTCTTTAGAGCTATTAAAGTTTGTATTATATATTTTGAAGGCCTGTTGTTGGGTGCGTAAATATTTGTTATAGTTATGTCCTCCTGGTGTACTGACACTTTAATCATTATATAGTGCCCTTTCTTATCCTTTGTGGTGGATTTTACTTTGAAGTCTTTTTTGTCAGAGGTTAATACTGCCACCCCTGCTCTTATTTGAGTGTTGTTTGCTTGATATATTTTTTTCCATCCTTTGAGTTTTAGCCTGTTTGTGTCTTCAAGTCTAATGTGCGTCTCTTGTAGGCAGCATATAGATGGAGCATGCTTTTTTAACCAATCTGCCACTCTCCGTCTCTTTCTTGGTGCATTAAGTCTGTTTATATTCAGTGTAATTATTGATAGGTATGAGTTTAATGCTGTCATCCTGATATCTGTTTTTGTGTGTTGTACACAGTTTCTTTGTTCCCCTTAATTTTCTGTGCCGAGTCATTTTTCTTTATGTATTTTTTTTTCATCTCTTTCATTGTTGTAGATTTTGTGTTTGCTGGGTTTTTATGTTTTTCTGCTTTTTTATTTTGATTTGTAGGATTGTTAGATTCCTTTCTGGTTACCTTAATATTTACGCCTATTTTTCTAAGTGTATAACAGTCTTTTATTACTTTATATTGCCTTAACCTTCCCTTCACATGAAAAATCAATGTCTGCATTTTTTAACTCCCTCTTTTTTCTTTTGATGTTGCCCTTTTTTACATATTGATATCTGTTTCCCTATTTTCAGTGTTGTAGCTTTGATGTATTTTTGATTTTCCTATTTGAGTCTATGTCTGGTTGCTCTGTCCTGTGTTCTAGTCTTGCATTGTTACCTGGTGTTAATGATTATCTAACCGTAGGACTCCCTTTAGTATTTCTTGTAGTTTTGGTTTGGTTTTTGCAAATTCCCTGAACTTCTGTTTATCTGGAAATGCCCTAATTTCACCATCATATTTGGGAGACAGTTTTGCTGGATATATAATTCTTAGCTGGCAGTTGTTTTCCTTCAAGGCTTTATGTATGTCATCCCATTGCTTTCTTGCCTGCATGGTTTCTGCTCAGTAGTCTGAGCTTATTCTAATTGACTCTCTTTTGTAGATGACTTTTTTTTATCCCTAGCCGCTCTTAAAATTCTCTCTTTATCTTTGGTTTTGGTAAGTTTGATTATAATATGTCTTGATGACTTTCTTTTGGCATCTCCTTATGTGGGGTTCGATGAGCATCTTGGATAGACATCTTCTCATGTTTCATGACATCAGGAAAGTTTTCTGTTAACAAATCTTCAACAATTTTCTCTGTATTTTCTGTTATCCCCCCCCGTTCTGGTACTCCAATCACTCGTAGGTTATTTCTCTTGATCGAGTCCCACATGACTCTTTGAGTTTCTTCATTCTTTTTAATTCTTTTATCTGATTTTTCCTCAAATAAGTTGGTGTCAAGAGCCTTATCTTCAATGTCACTAATTCTAACTTCTACTGCCTCAATTCTGCTCCTATGACTTTCTATTGAATTGTATAATTCTAAAATTTTATTGTTGATCTTCTTGATTTCTGATTGCTGTCTCTCTGTGGATTCTTGCAGCCTATTGAATTTGTCATTATGTTCTTGAATAACTTTTTTTACGTTCCGCTACTACTTTGTACATGTGTACCCTGGCTTTTTCTGCATTTTGTCAAATTTCCTTTCTAATTTCTAGGAGAGTTCTGTATATTAATCTTTTGTATTCTGCCTCTGGCAATTCCAAGAAATTCTCTTCATCCAGAGAATTTATTGGGAGCTTGCTGAAGCCATCATGGACTTCCTCTTTATGTGACTTGATATTGACTGTTTTCTCTGAGCCATCAAGAAGTTATTATAATTTTATTTTATATTTGTTTACTGTGTCCTAGATTCTTGTTTTGTTTTGAAGCTCTAATGTCCTGTCACCAAGTAGATAGTTCTGTAACTAAGTACGTGCCCACAGGAGTCTGTTAAATTTTCCTATATGGGTTTAGCTTAGGGGACCAGGCAGTCAGTCACCAACTGTGTGGTGCAGGCTCTCACCTATAGTCCTAGAGAGGCATGGGTGATTGGTGCAGACACTGGACTCTGGCTGTGGTAGGGGATCACGCACTGAGCCAGGCAGGGGGCTGACGGCTGCCCCTGAGAGTCTGAAAGGAAAGCGTGTCCCTATTCTCTAGGGTGAGTAGGTAGGTGAGTTTTGCAGCTGGACTATGAGCTTCTCACTCTGTTGGCTGTAAAGACTTGAGGGCACCACTTTTTCTTGGACTCCTGTAGCAGGTGACTAGGAGGTTTAGGTACCACCACCAGTCCTGAAGCCCCTGTTGCGGATCGATAAAAGTGTCTACTTAAGGGGCAGGGCTGTTTCGACGGTCACAAATCTGCCACTTCACAGCTGAAACAGTTGGAGTTAAACTTCAGATGTTTGCCCTGTTGTACTGTGGTAGTCAGGGCTAACGCTGTTGAGATGGGTCCCCATACGTCTATACAGGGGTGTAATGCACTCAGACTCTGCAGACCTCTTATGCCTGTGCCTAGCAAAGGAGCTGTGCCGACCCTGTGTTCCTGGCTTAGGGGAGCCAGTAGGTTATTTGTTCCCTCTCCAAGGCCAGGAGAATGGGTCAGGGCGCTTTTTGGGATCTACTTCCAGCCCAGTGGACTCCCGGTGCAGAGCGTGGAGGGAGGAGGTAAAAGGGAGAGAGGTTTTTCCCAAATGGGCTTTTTTTTTTTTTTTTTTCCCCGTGAAAGGCCGCACGCGTGTACTTATCTTTAGCCACTTGGGAGCTGCTTTTCACTGGTTAGGAGTGTCCAAGCAGAATCTCTGCTGCCGGATCTCTCTCGATGTGGAAACTGCTTTCCGAGTGTGTGCACAGCTGTTTGCCTGCTTTATTGCAGACCCGGCATGCCCCAGGAGTTGCCGGAGTGCTGGAGGAGTTGCCATCCCGCCACAGCTGCTCTGGTGCTGCTGGCTTCTTGCGAACCGTCTCGCTCTACCCACGCCACTCAGTCCAATTCCTCAACTTTGCCTTGTTCAGGGCTCCTAGATATTCATATATAATCAAATCACTTGTTTTTCCAGATCTTTGTTGTAAGAGGGATATAGGAAGCGTCTAACTACACTGCCATCTTGGCTCCGCCTCTCCATGATCATATATTTAAATATCCAACTTAACGTACCTCAAATTACACATAAACCCATTGCCATCGAGTTGATTCTTACTCCCAGCAACCCTATAGGACAGAGTAGAACTGCCCCATAGGGTTCCCAAAGCTGTAATCTTTTTTTTTTCAAGATGAAGATATACTTTTAGTTTTTCAGTCATACCCATCCATTTAAACATTTTTTCATATTAAATTGAAAATGTATGTTGTTTCAAAAGAAAATAAAATGTGACTCTATAGAACAAGTAGCAATTTAATATGTTTTACTCAGCATAATGTTTTAAAATTTGCAAAACTGTACAAAATACATACAAATACATAAAACTATTATAGCTTATTATAACTTGATATTATTTAGTGTAATTAGTAAAGTTCTAAAATATATGCTTGTTTAATTTCTAAACATAAATTCAGATACACTTCAGTTAAAAATTATGTTTCTAAGTTCACTAAAATCAAGCAGAGATATAGGAAGAAAACACGTTACATCATTTGATTCAAATGAAAAATAAATATGGAAAAATTCCCTTTTATTAAAGAAATACATGAATAAAGATATTTAACCTATTCTTCAAAATAAAATGGTCCAATTAAAAACTGTTTAATTCTAAGACAACACAGTAAATGCAATTCCCATCATAATTAACAGCAAACATTAAATTTTCAAATATGTAGCCCAAGGCTGTTATCTTTACAGAAGCTGACTGCTATGCCTTTCTCCTGTGGAGCCACTGGCGGTTTTGAACTGCCGACCTTTTGGTTTGCAGCTGAGCACTTAACCACTGTGCCACCAGGGCTCCTTCCTTAAGTACAGGTATACAGAAATTGCTGTGGAAGCTCATGGGAAAGGACAATTTATTTTGTCTGAGTAAGAGTCAGAGAAATGCATAGGCATGAAGCGCCATTGAAGCTGGGTCAAGAAGGATGAGCAAATGGAAGTACAAAATATGGTAGTGTGGCCATTTATCCATGGACTACACGTCAGTAGTGAGGTCAGACCTAGACAACTTACCCATACCCAGGGCCTTGTTTTCCAGTCAATCATCTTGATCACAAATTATTACTCTTCCCCATGGCTGGGTCTTTAGATTTATCTTTGGCATCATGACATTCTAGAAAATTTTCTTAAGCCCACTTTTCAAGACTTTCAGTATTTAATGGAAACCACTATTAAGAATGACATGATTTTTCCCCATTAAAATCAAAACACATACACATATACACATTTCCTCACAGACAGGTACTCCTTCTAATATCTATTACATATAACACTTCTGGAATGCTGTCTAAGATCTTATTATATATCCCTTAGGAGAAGAGTAATTCAAAGATGAAATGGATGGACACATGAGGGAAAAAAACAAGTGATGGAATGCAGAAATCTATGCATTCAAGCATTAAAGTGTGATAACTATGGAGCACTGTGATGAGAATTGGAAACAGATTTTAGTACAAGAACATAAGTAAGACTCTCCAAAAGTAGGGAAGGAAAAAAATGCACTTTCTCTTTCTTATGCCTGAAAAAATCGTCATCTACAGATGATGTACGCATATAAATTGTTAGGAACACTGCATGTAGAAAACCATTGTTCATGGAAAAAGAACATTTTGTGATTTGAAGTTTGAAGTTTTAAAGAGGTCCTGACAGCAGATATGTGTTATTCAAAGGGCCCTCCTTTGCATAACTCAGGAGGATTACTAGGAACGCATGAAATTATGTTCTCAGTGAGCGCAGACTTAAATCTGAAACCATTGTATCTTAGGAAGGGCTATAAACATGGCTTGTGGCAGTTTTATTTATTATTTTTATAATTAGTTTTTTTGTTTTGTTTTGTTTGACCAGGACTTGAGCTCCTGAGGGGTGAGGAGAGCCAAAAGCACTCCATTTGATCCGTTTGAGATGGAAGCTCATGCCCACTACTTGAAGCCAGTGGCTGGAGTGGGACTCCATCAACCATCAACACACAAAAAGAGGCTGAAAGAAACTGTTCCAAATTGATGTCCAAGACCAAAACTCCTGCAAGCTGAAGGCCTAAGGAGGCAGGAGGACTAGAAAGAGCTAGAAAGTTTGAAACATATAGAGGTATTATAATGGTGAAATATTTTAATAGGTTTCCTAATATTGAACTGTTGGTGCATTTCTGGAATGACTCCCGTGTATTCATGGTATATTGTTCTCTATACTATTGCTACTTGTTAATATTTTCATTTAGACTTTGAGCATAAGTATTAACAAGTGGAAGGAGCCCTGGTGGTGCAGCGGTTAAGTGCTTGGCTGCTAACCGAAAGGTTGGTGGTTCGAACCCATCCAGTGGCTTTGTAGTCTCCTGGCGATCTGTTTCTGTAAAGACTACAGCCTATAGGGGGCAGTTCGACGCTGTCGCATAGGGTCGCTATGAGTTGGAATTGATTTGAGGGCACCTAATAACAACAGTATTAACAAGTGAGGAAAAGTAGATTTCTGTATCGACGTTACATTTACTTATAAAAGGAAATTTGGGGAATTTTCAAGAACACTGGCCGTATTTTTTTCTTGATGTCTTGATAGCATTTACTTGTAAAACTGGGCCTGGTGATTTTTCTAGGGTAGAGGTGGAATGAAGTGTTGCTGTTGACAACTTTTTCAATTTCTCTTACAATAATGGGCTTATTTAGTTTTCTTATATTTTGGTGGCGGGGGGTGGTTCACATAAATTATATTTTCCTAAAGCTTCTACCTGTTCATCTATTTTCAAACTAGTTTGTATGGAGCTGAGAAATTAAAAATATTTATATTTTCTCTGTGATTTGATTAGGTACAGGGATTATTTTATTTCTGATTTTTAAATTTTGTTCTTGATTAGATGGAGCCCTGGTGGCACAGTGGTTAAGAGCTATGGCTGCTAACCAGAAGGTCAGCAGTTTGAATCCACCAGCTGCTCCTTAGAAACCCTATGGGGCAGTTCTACTCTGTCCTGTAGGGTTGTTATGAGTCAGAATCGACTTGAAGGTAACGGGTTACTATATTTATTTTACTATTTTATTTATTTATTGCATTTTAAAGGAAGGTTTACTATTTTGCTATTTTTAAAGGAACAGCTCCAGTGTTTATTAGCTCTGCTATATTTCTGATTTTTAATTCATTAATCTTTTATTAATTGCTTTTTTCTCTCTTCCTTGGCTTTATTTGGTTATTACTATCCTGATTTATTAAACTGAACTATGAATTACTTTACTTTTGTAAATTTTTGGCTAGTAATTAAGTATTTAGGGCTGTGGATGTCTCTGAGTCCTGCTTGATGGTTATGATGTGTACATCTTTATCATATTATTTTAAAAATTTTTTGTATTTTGGTTTTGATTTTTCTCTTTGGCCCAAATTAAGAGAGATGTTTTCATTTTCAGCTGGTCAAGATTTTGTTTCCTTCTTTTCTAAAACTATTAATTTCTACCTCTTTTTTTTTAAACAATGGGAAAGAGCTTGACCCTTACTATTTCTATTTTTTAATGATTTTTTTTCTGCTCAGTTTTTGTAAACATTCCATAGTCACTTGATTAGAAATTGTATTTCCTGCTTAGTGTGTAAATATATATAAATTTAAGTATATAATTTAAATTCTCTGTAACAGTGCATAAGAATTATTTAAAATGCTTGCTAAGATGCAGATTTCTGGGAACCACGCTCACAAAATCTGGGATAGGGCTTTGAATATGCTCTATTCTATAAGAATCCTAGGAAAGTTGTTGCAAGTGGTTCTTGGAACATACTTTGAGAAAATTTTCTCTATGTTGCTTCTTATTTTTTTGTGTATTTAATTTGTTCAGACCTGAGAAAGGTGAGTTAAAAGTATCATAATATTATTGTATGTTCTTTTTGGTTTTGTTTTGCATTTTGAATGATAATACAATGTTAGTTGATGCAGCAAAATTAGTAAACATTTTATTTTATTATCAATTTCCCTTTGTTTCTTCATTTTTAAAAAAACCTTGCAGTAAACCTTGTCTGATATTAATATCAAACTCCCTGGCTCCTTGTGTGCTTGTGTGTGTGTGTGTGTGTGTGTGTGTGTGTGTGTGGATGAGAGAGAGTGAGAGAGAAATAATTTTTCTGATTCGGCTAATTTTTCTTTTTACTTCCAATCTTTCTAAATGATTTTACTATGGATACTTATGGACAGAAAATGTGTTTTTATTTTGTTTGTTTTTTGAGCCAGTCTAACAGGATTTTCCCTTTAATAGTTCAGTTTTTCTCATCTTCTCTATAACAGACATGTGATCTTGGGCTGTCATTTTATTTTGAAAAAATGAGACTTTGTGTTGGCTTTAGGTTTAGAAATTGTCAGAAACCCTTCTATTGAATTCGAACTTGTCATAAACAGCTGCAACAAGGATCAGTAATTATAAAACCTAACTCAATCACCAGAAGTTACAATGAGATTTTATAGCATCTGACAAACAGGGCTTAATCCAAGATGAGAAAGGAGAGAGAAAAGAGAAAAGAAAATTTTCAGTGTGTTCTCTTACGTTTGAAATGATCAACTATAGACAGAATTATAATTTTTCAAAATATTTTTGTGAGATAAATTTGTAAAATTATCTAAAACATGTTTTACAAGCCTGGAGAGCCACATATTCATTCAGCTTTATAGAAGAGTGTGATGTAAAATAAACTGCACATATTTAAAGTGTATAATTTGATAAATGTTTATGCATGTATATAGATTTTCTGGGTGCCACAAACAGTTAAACGCTCAATTACTAGCCAAAAGGTTGGTAGTTCAAATCCACCCAGAGACACCTCAGAAGACTGGCCTGGCAATCTGTTTCCAAAAGGCCACAGACTTATAATTCTATGGAGTAGTTTTACTCTGTACACATGGGTTGCTATGAGTCAGAATCAACTCAGTGGCAACTACCAATAATTAAAAAAATCAAACCACTGCTATCAAGTTGATTCCAACTCATAGCAACTCTATAGGACAGAGTAGAACTGCCCCATAGGGTTTCCAAGGAGCAGCTGGTGGATTCGAACTCCTGAGCAGCCGAGCTCTCAACCACTGTGCCACTGAGCCCAATATACGTATATCTCCAGACCACAATCAAGATAATAAATATATCTATCACCCTCAGATTTTCCTCATGTCCCCTTCTTAAACTCTCCCTTCTGCCCTCCCCTCACCCCCATGTGCACTCAACCACTAATCTGCTTTTTGACATTATAACTTTAGTTTTTATTTTCTAAAATTTTATATAAATGGAGTCATCTAGCAGGTAATCTTTTATGTCTATCTTCTTTCACTAAACATAATTATTTTTAGATTGAATTCTGTTATTGCATGTATCAATAGTTCATTTCTTTTTCTTGCTGAGTAGTATTCCTTTGTATGGGTATACCACAATTTGTTTATCTATTCACTTTGTTTCCAGTCTTTGACTATTACAAATAGAGCTGCTATGAACATTCATGTACAAGTCTTTGTGTCGACATTTACTTATACGGCTCTTGGCTAAAAACCTAGGATTGGGATGACTGAGTCATGTGATAGGTGTATGTTATTTTAAGAAACTGCAAACTTTTTCTTAAGAGCTTGCACCATTTTGCATTCCAACAAGCCACGTATGAAAGTTACAGTTACTCCACGTTCTCATCCACACTTGGTATGATTAGGTTTTTAAATTTTAGCCATTCTAATGAATATTTCATTGTAATTTTAATAGTAAGGTTTATGTCTTTTGTTTCCCATCTCTCCGTGATTACGGTCTTTCATTGCCTGATGTCCAGTGACAGAAAACTATTTTTTAATATATTTTGACTTTTTTTCTTTCAGGAGGAAGAAGAAATTCAGTCTCTGTTATTTCATCTTGGGCAGAAATAGAAGTTCCCACCAATCCTTTTATTTAGTTTCCCCATCCAGCTTTTGGATGGATGGACTTCAAAATTAAGTAGTTTTTCAAGAATGTCTCATTTGGACATTTCCCAAATTCTTGAATATTTGAAGATAGCTTTCTGTTGATTTATATTTAAAAAGAGAAATTTTTGCTTTTTTTCCCCTGAGGATTTTATAGATATTCTTTCACAGTCCTCTTGTATTTGTTGTTGCTGAGAAGCCTCATGCCAGTTAGAATAGAGTTTATTCTTTTTTCTGTATAGTCTTAGGATTATGTTTTGATATTGAAGCCCAATAACTTTCTTTATCAGGAAATGTCTTGTTATTGACTTTCTTATATAACCTATCCCCTCTCACATCAGACGTAGTATGTTCTTTCCATCTGCAAATTCAGATCTTCCTTTATTTTGGAAAAGTTTTCTGGTGTTACACCTTTAAATATTTTATTTTCTGTTCCATTTGCTCTGTTCCTGTCTCAGGAGCATCCATTATGCATTTGCTAGTTATTTTTGTCTATCTTCTGTATTTATTATTTTCTCTTTAGTTCTATTTAACTTTGGTCTTTTCATTTCATTGTATTCCATTTTATAATGCCATTCACCATTTACGGAACCTAACTATGCCTGTTCTGCTTTCTGTGGCTTTCCGTGTAATTTTATCTTAGTAAATATTTCATTTTTTCTTTTCAGTTTCTTTTTTGAGTTTATACCATCTCACTTTGAATCTGCTTTTGTTGTCTTATCACCCCTTATTTCAGAGAGAGAATATTTTCTTTAATTCATGGAGACGTGATTGTTCAAATTTTTTTTCTGTTTTCTGGGATGATACTTTTACCTTTTGCTTACTTTCATTTATTTATTTTTTATTCTATGTGCACTGAGCTCTTTTTGTTGTTGTTGTTAGACATTAATAATCCTTAAATAACTGCTTTTCTTTCTGTGACTGCTGCTTGTTGAAGAGCAATATAAGGGGAAGGTTAGGGGAATAAACTGAAGTGGTAAGCAACTTTAATTAAGTCTGATATCTCAGGCCATTTTACTACTGACTCTCTAGGCATGGTGTCTTGTAGTTACATCTCTGCTCTAGGTGACCTGGAGGTCAGCCTGGTGAGTAGTGGAACTGCATCTTGCTGGCCTTTAATATGACAATCTAGCATTGACTTTTCCCTGCATAGCAGAGCTGATCGCCACTCACTCCTTCTCTTCTACCCTACCTCAGTCTACTTCTTTCAAAGATGGTACGTCTGAATGAATTCACTTTTAGTCCTGTTTCCTCTACCTCACAGCTCAGTGACCTTCCCTTAACCCAGGCTTCTATTGGGTGCCGTGGAGCTGATTCTAACTCATAGTAACCCCATGTTACAGAGCAGAACTACAGGTATATATTTACCAGTGACATGTTCAAAGACATTAGTTCAGACATTTTCAGAGCCAAGTCTCAAATCCATTTTCTTAAGCTCCAGGTGCCTTTTTTTTTTTTTTTTTAAATATCATCTCATGTAACTGTCCTAGGAGGATTATTGTTATTTATGCACTATAGATTTATAGGTACAGACACTGAAATTAGAGAATATAAGTCACTTGCCTCAGGTCATATAGATGATAATGGTAGAGCTGAGCTTGGACTCAGGTCTTCTGACCTAAGCCCAGCATTCTTTCCAGTGTAAAAGTCTGCAAGCTGACCATGCTGATTATCCAGTGCTTTTTCCCCCTCTCTCAACGTGACAACTTCGATCACACTTCTTGGCTGTGTTATTATATTTTTAGTATTTTTAGTAATGCTGTATGCATTCCTCTGATAATTGGTTGAATATTACTCAAAATGGATCAGTTCAGTTTTTCTCTATTATGCCTCCAGGCTCTGGAACGTTGCGCCCACTGCTTGTGAATATTTAAAACTTTTCAATCCTTTTTGCTCTATACCAAGAAACTTTCAGACTTTGAAGGAAGCCGATGGGGAAAATGCATGCTTATTTATAAGCCCTTTTTTGATACTGCTTTAAAAAGTCACCAAAGGAATAGAGATTTGGAAAGGTCCCACTAAAACCAGGACATGTTAATTACCCAGCTGTGAGACATTGAATTAGAGGCTCTAGAAGATAATAGTCTTGTATTGTAATGATTGCAGCACGAGTTTAATTTTCTGATCTTGTTTCAATTATCACCCTACCTTGAAAAAGACTGGACTGCTCTACCACCTGGGATGGCAGAATTTCCATGAGTTATCTGAAGTACTACACTATGTCTGGTTAAACAAAAAATAAAAATAAAAACAGTTGCCGTGGAGTCGATTCTGACTCACTGTGTCTGGTAGGTAGGAAAATTTTCTTGAACTCTTTCAAAGCCATCTGCATTCGAAGATGTTAACAAGGGCTCTTAACACAATGGAGCAGGTCTCACACTACCAGGTTATTGGGAGAGGTGGGGCTGAGGGGTTTAAGCAAATTCTTAAAACAAATTCTAATAGAGTTAAACAAAATCTAAATCATTCCTATATGAAGCATCTTTTGTTTGTCTGTTTGTTATTTTAGACCCAAGTGAAATTCAACCTTAAGGAGAAATTGAACCAGGAAGCTTTTTTTTCTCTTTGCCATTTATAGTTATCTGATTGCAATGCCATTTGCAAAGATTATTTTCTTTTTGCTTTTCAAAATGAGCATGCATGTGGATAGTAGCTGTTGTTAGGTGCCCTTGAGTTCATTCCAACTCAAACTGACCCCATGTGACAGAGTAGAATGGCCCCCATAGGATTTTCTAGGCTGCAGTCTTTACAAGAGCTGATGGCCAAGTCTTTGTCCCGCAGAGCAGCTGGGTGAATTCAAACAGTTAATGTAGCAGCTGAGTGCTTAACTGTTGTGCCACCTAGGCTCCTGCGGATAGTAGCTAGTGAGTTTAAAACCTGTAACACCTAAGGGTGGATGCGATTTCCCAAAATGTGTTCTTTCTCTTCTAATCTAAGCAAGACTGATTCCTGTGAAGAACCGTAGTAGTGCCAAAGCTGAAACTGACTCACGTCAGGATTTTGTTGTTTGTTTTTGTTGGGCCAAAACATCATTATCTGACTTTGTTTTTCATGTTCCTTCACTTAAGGAGCTATGTCTCTGGACTTTATAGTATTCTAGATTTATCATTCAGCCTTTGTAGCAATTGCTAGTCTAGTAATGTTTAAAGAACTTCAGCTGTCTTTGCAAAACTAAACTCACCTACGAATGATCCAATTTGCTTGCCAAGATGCCTGAAATTACAATTCTGACTGGGCCAGATTTTTTTATTTTCATTTTGGTACTGGGTAACTCATTGAGCTGTAATTGTATGCCATGTCACATCCCTCCTTTTGAGAACATAACCTTAGGTATTCCTTCTTCATAAATTGTTAGGCTTGGCAGGACAAGAGGTCCTGTTTTCTTGGCTGTAACTCATTGATTGGAAGATCTGTGCCTGTGCCCTAATCAAAGGTAAACATCTCTCAGAATGATTCCTAACCTGAGGTTCACAAATGGATTTCAGGAATATTGTTCTTTGAAACATACTTTTCAGAAACATATTTTTTTGAAAGAGTTCCTAGTTTTATTGAATTTTCTGTGGCAGCATTTTTCAAAATATGACTAATATATCATTATTAGTCTCTGCAAGGCTATAGAGTAGTCAGCCAGTTCTTAGAAATTTTAGAAGAAAAGGTGATGAAATAAATTTACACCAGCAAATTATACATTTGAAATGTAAGATTGATTATAGTTTCAGAGAAATATACTTCTCTGTATTTTGATCACTAAGCTTTTAAAGGTTGTGAGTGATTTAGGACTGCATTCATCAGTCTTCTTTAATATTTAGTAATCTGGGTGAAGTTGTAAATGGTTAACCTATTTTTACATCATTTGTATGCTATTGCTTTTTACTGTTACTGTATGAGTTACATTACATAAATAGTTTATAAAATGTGGATCTGTATCCCAAAATGGTAGAAATGTAAATATAAGTCCAAATAATCTCCAAAATGTACATAGTGAATAAGCCTCCATTGCCAATGTAGAATGTAACAATATTTGAAGTTGGATAAGCAAATATCAAATGTGATAATTTTGCACAAGCATCAAAAAAATAATAAAAAGTATAATAAGGAAATATCTGAAAGTTGACCCTAGAGCTGTCCTATAAAATTTTGATCAACATGGCATGAACTCTTGGAAGTTTTCATGTCATTTTTAAACAAAACACAGTGACCTCTCCAGTAAAATAACATTTTTACCAAAAGCACAATATATTGCTTCTAGTCTGAAATTGATACATTTTGCTGGGAAAGGCAGAAATGAGACCAAAATAAAACAATGGATCAAAAAAAGTTATACGCCACATAGCTAAAAGAGGTGTATGCCATGGTATTGCCAAGAAGCTTACAAAACCAGCTGTAAACTCATGTAAAGTTATTTCCCCAACACAGCAAATTAAAGCCTCATCTCTATTTACTGGGAATATAAAAGGCATTACTCATTTTTGAAAAGTAGACTGGAAAAACTTTGCATACCATCTTGGAAGTTGAAGTATATATTTGTTTTTATTCATCTGCTCAAGAATCTGAGGGGTGCAGGAAAAAAAACTCACTGAAAGAAATCAAACCTCCACCCTAAGCCCATGGAAGGCATAGGTATAAATTTGAATTTAACTATACATGGTGCAATGTTAAAAATTGGAAAAGGCATGAGGCGGGGTTGTATCCTTTCACCTTACTTATTCAATTTCTATGCTGAACAAATAATCCAAGAACCTGGGCTCTATGAAGAACAGCATCAGGAACGTAGGAAAACTCATTAACAACCCGCTATATGCAGATGACACAACTTTGCTTGCTGAAAATGAAGACAACTTAAAGCATTGGCTGATGAAGGTCAAAACTAGTCTTCAATATGGATTAAACCTGACATGAAGAAAACAAAATCCTCACAACCGGACAAATAAACAACATCATGATAAATGAAGAAGCAGCTGTCAATGATTCCGTTCTACTTGGATCAACAATCCATATCTATGGAATCAGCAGTCAAGAAATCAAATGACATATTGCATTGGTCATATCTGCTGCAAAAGACATCTTTAAAGATTTTTAAAAAACAAAGATGTTATTTTGATGACTAAGGAATATCTAACCCAAGCCATGGTCTTTTAAATCACTTTATCTGCATGTGAAGGTTGGACAATGAAAAAGGAAGACAGAAGAACTGATGCAGTCAAACTCTGGTGTTGGTGAAGAATACTGAATATACCATGAACTGCCAGGAGAACAGACAAATCAGTCTTAGAACCAAAATACAACCGGAATGTTCCTGAGAAGCGAGGACAGTGAGACTTTGGTTCACTTGCTTTGGACACATCATCAGGAAAGGCCGATCTCTAGAAAAGGGCACCATGTTTGGCAAAGCAGAGGGCCAATGGAAAGGAGGGAAACTCTCAGTTAGAAGGATTGACACAATAGCCACAACAATGGACTCAAACATACCAATGATCATTAAAATGGCACAGGACTGGGCAACATTTCATTCTGTTATACATAAGGTCACCAGTTGGAATCCTCATCCTTTGTTAGTGGGAATGTAAAATGATGCAGCTGCTGTGGAAAACAGTTTGGCAGTTTCTCAAAAAGTTAAACATAGAATTACCGTGTTGTTGTTGTGGTTAGTTGCCATCAAGTCAGCTCTGATACTGTGGAAGAAAGATGTCGCAGTCTGCTTCCATAAAGGCTATTATTGTTGTTGTTAGGTGCCATAGTGTTGGTTCCAATTCATAGCGACCCTGTGTACAACAGAACAAAACTCTGCCGAGTCCTGCAACATCCTCAAAATCGTTGCTGTGTTTGAGCCCATTGTTGCAGCCATTGTGTCAACCCATCTCATTGATGGTCCTCCTCTTTTTCCCTGACCCTCTACTTTACCAAGCATGATGTCCTTCTCCAGGGACTGATCCCTCCTGATAACATGTCCAAAGTACATATGTTGAAGTCTCACCATTGTTCTTTCTAAGGAGCGTTCTGGCTGTACTTCTTCCAAGACAGATTTGTTCATTCTTCTGGCAGTCCATGGTATATTTAATATTCTTTGCCAACACCGTAATTCAAAGGCAAAAATTCTTCTTCAGTCTTCCTTATTCATTGTCCAGCTTTCACACGCATATGACGTGATTGAAAATACTATTGCTTAGGTCAGGCCCACCTTAGTCCTCAAGGTGATGTCTTTGCTTTTTAACACTTTAAAGAGTACTTTTGCAGCAGATTTGCCCAATACAATATGTCATTTGATTTCCTGAGTGCTTCTTCCATGGGCGTTGATTGTGTATCCAAGTAAAATGAAATCCTTGACAAGTTCAATATTTTCTCCATTTATCATGATGTTACTTATTGGTCCAGTTGTGAGGAGGATTTTTGTTTTCTTTATGTTGAGATGTAAGTCATACAGAAGGCTGTAGTCTTCGATCTTCATCAGTAAGTGCTTCAAGTCCTCTTTGCCTTCAACAAGCAATGTTGTATCATCTGCCTATCACAGGTTGTTAAAGAGTCGTCATTCAATCCTGATGCTACATTCTTCTTCATATAGTCCAGCTTCTTGGATTATTTGTTCAGATACAGATTGAATAAGTATGGTGAAAGGATACAGCCCTGATGCTCAACTTTCCTGACTTTAAACCAAGCAATATCCTTTTGTTCTGTTCAAGCGACTGTCTCTTGATCTATGTACAGGTTCCACATGAGCACAATTAAGTGTTCTGGAATTCCTATTCTTCGCAATGTTATCCATAATTTGTTATGATCCACACAGCTGAATGCTTTTTCACAGTCAATAAAACACAGGTAAACATCTTTCTGGTATTCTCTGCTTTCAGCCAAGACATCTGACATTAGTAATGATATCCCTCATTCCACGTCTTCTTCTCAATCTGGCAGTTCCCTGTGGATGTACAGCTGCAACAGTTTTTGAATGATTTTCAGCAAAATTTTACTTGCGTGTGAAGTTAATGATGTTGTTCGATAATTTCCACATTCTGTTGGATCACCTTTCTTTAGAATGGGCACAAATATGAATCTCTTCCAGTGGGTTGGCAAGGTGGCTGTCTTCCAAATTCTCGGCGTAGATGAGTAAATTCTTTCAGCACTGCATCCATTTGTTGAAACATCTCAATTTGTATTCCATCAATTCCTAGGGGCTTGTTTTTTGCTAATGCCTTCAGTGCAGCTTGGACTTCTTCCTTCAGTACCATTGTTTCTTGATCGTATGATACCTTCTGAAATGTTTGAATGTCGACCAATTCGTTTTGATACGCTGCCTTGTGTATCTCTTCCATCTTATTTGATGCTTCCTGCCTTGTTCAATATTTTGTCCATAGAGTCCGTCAAAATCGCAGTTTGAGGCTTGAATTTTTTTTTCAGTTCTTTCAGCTTGAGAAATGCCAAGTGTTTCTGGTTTTCTAACTCCAGGGTCTTTGTACATTTTATTATAACAATTTGTCTGCTTCTGCTGCCCTTTGAAATCTTCTGTTCAGCTCTTTAGCTTCATCATTTCTTCCACTCGACTTAGCTACTCTATGTTCAAGAGCAAATTGCAGACTCTTTTCTGACATTCATTTTCATCTTTTCTTTTATTCTTGTCTTTTGAATGATCTTTTGCATTGGTCATGTATGATGTCCTTCATGTCATTACACAACTCATCTGGATCATTAGTGTTCAATGCATCAGCTCTATTCTTGAGGTGGTCTCTAAATTCAGGTAGTACTTGGGCTTTCATGGACTTGTTTTAATTTCTGTAAAGATTATAGACTTGGAAATCCTATAGGGTAGTTCTCCTCTGTCCCATAGGGTGGCTATAGTTGGAATAGACTCACTAGTAATGGTTTATTATTATTATCATTTCTTCTTATGTGAGCTTTTAAAGTTTGTATTTTAAAGGAATTTGGCCCTTTCATGTAAATTGTTATATTTATTGGCATAAAGTTGTTCATCGTATTTCCTTATTATCCTTTTTAGTATCTACGGAATCTGTAGTGATGTCACCTATCTCATTCCTGATATTGGTGCTTTGTATCTTTTTTATTTCCTGATTACTCTGGCTAGAAGTTTGTCAATTTTATTGATCTTTTCAAATATGTAGAATCTAGTTTCAATGATTTTCTCTATTCAATTTCTGTTTTCTATTTTGTTGATTTTTATTATTTTCTTTCTTCTGCTCCTTGGGTTTCATTTACTTTTCTTTGTGTAGCTCCTTAAAAAGGTGAAAGCTGAGATCATTGAATTTAGAACTTTTTTTTCAAACTAAGTTATTAAGTACTATAAATTTTCCTCTAAGTACTTCTTTAGCTGCATCACACAAATTTTCATATGTTGTATTTTTATTTTCATTCAGTTCAAAATATTTATAATTTTTATTTTGATTGATTCTTTGAATCATGGTTTATTTAGAAGTGTATTATTTACTTTCCAAATATTGGGGCTTCTGCTGATATCTTTAAATGGTTAAAATGACAAATTTTATGTTATATATATTTTACTACAATTAAAAAAGAAACAAGAGAAAGTGTGATATCTGTTTAGGAAACAATTTCTTAACTACAACACCAACATCACAATCCTTTATGAGAAAAAAATGAGTAAATTGACTTCCTCAAAATTAAAAGTTTCTGATTTTCATCTAATCATTAGCAGAAGAAAAGGAAAACTTCGTATTCGGGACATTTCAACAATCCAGAGCACTTGTGACTGTCAAAGAAATGATACTTATAGAAGAAAAATAGCTCACAATAATAAAACAAACAAACAACAAAGAAAACCACCCTGTGAAAAACTTCATGAATGAATTAAGGGGTATAAGTCAGAATCGACTTGACAGCAATGAGTTTGGTTTTTTGGTTATACAAAACCAGCAGTAAATAAAACATACAATGATGAACACTGAGTACTCTCATTAAAATCAGTCAGAAAAAAAAATCAGCCAGTAACAAGGCAAGAATGCTTATTATTATCATTCCTGCTATTCAATGTCACTGGTCCTAGCCATTGCAATAAGATATGAAAAATAAGTAAGATTCATGATTTAAAAAAAAAACAAATTTTCATTATTTAACAGACTATATGAATGTTTACATAGAAAATCCAAGATAACAAACACATTGTTAGAAATACTAAGAGACTACAGAAAAACCGCTGGATAAAGGATTAGTATAAAATAATCATTACATTTTTATATGCCAGAAAAAAATTAAAAATAATATAAAAAGTATTATATACACAATGACAATAAAACTATAATACACTTGGATAAAACTTTAACTTTTGATTCAAGAACAGTCAAATAGAAAGAATAAAATAAAGAGTTCAGAAACAGGCCCACATGTTTACTGGAACTTGGTATATGAAAAGTGATACTAAAAAATCAGAAGGAAATGATAGATTATTCAGATGTTGATGCGAGGACAACTAGCTATTTTTATGGAAAAAATAAGTATGATTCCCTAACTTATAGCATATACAAATAAATTCCAGATGGATAAAAAGTCTAAATGTGAATGGCAAAACACGGAAACATTCAGAAGAAAGTATAGTAAACAATATTTATGGCTGTGGGATAGGAAAAAAAATTTAAATAAGATACAAAGAATAAAAACCACAACGGAAATCTTGACTATATTAAAAAGTTTAAAAATGATAGTAAGTACAATGTGGATCGATAAGCCATAGACTGGAAAATGATACTTAACATTTATATCAGCAAAAAATATTATTATCTAGACCAGCATTATCCACTAGAAATATAATGTGAGACATAGATGTAATTTAAAATTTTTTTGTAGCCACATTAAAAAAGTAAAAAGAAATAGGTGTAATAAATTTTAGCAACAAGTTATTTAACTCACTATTTCAAAAAAAATTCTTAAACATGTGATCAATATAAAAATTACTTATGACATATTTCATATTTTTTATATTAAGTCTTTAAAATTCAGTGCGTTTTTGACACTTAAGTGCATATCAATTAGGGTGCTAAATTTTAATAAGAAATATTTTATCATTTTTTTATAGTTTGTAAAATTTACAATGGAAAAAGTAGACTCACATATCTTTTTGAAAATCTGAATTGAGAATCAGTTCTTAAGTTTAAGTTAATTTATAGTAAATAAAATTAAAAATTAATTTCCTCAGTTTCACTAACCATATTTCAAATAACAATATAAATAGTAATAATATATGGCTAGTGGTTACTGTATTATCGATCAGTTATGATCTAGAATATGTAAATAACTCTTAGAAATCACTAAGGAAAAGACTAATAAGACCAATAAAAATGGAAATGGGCCATGATTTCATAAGTTGGCATTTTGCCCTTTTTTTTTTGTGAAACTCAAACAAAAACAACAATTTGAATGAAAGGAAAAAATTCTCTACAAATCTATTTTTTAAAACCTAGAGACAGATGATCTGTACGTTTTAAATTTTGGTCTAAGGGCAGAAGTATGCAGGAGGAAGCATGTTCATAGTAGAATCTGCTGTACTGGGTGCAGGAACTGGGTGAGCAGAAGGTATCAGAAGCCCTCCAGACTGGTTCAGAGAAGCAAACAAGGTGGGGCTACTCAAAGAACCACACAGACAAGTCATGTTTGCAGGAAATAGTCTAGTATTTAACTCTATCTGTAGTGTTAATGTTGATATTAATATTCATGTTTATTAAATCTTGGAAATGTTTGCCATACTATTTTTGTACTATTCTATATGTTTAAACTATCAAAACAGAAACAAAAGAATCCAATGTTAATGACTAATATTATACTTGGATAGAAAGCCAAATGAGCTATTGGCAAAATTTCCTCATATTAGCAGCAGTGTGGAAGAGCAGTAACTAGTATGTTTGCAATTTAGCATGCATTTCAATTTAAAGTTTATTGAAACCCATGGGACTTAGATCATAGAGGTGCACGTATAGAAAGAAGTGCTCCATGATTTTTAGGTGATGTTCTATTCATAGGTGAAAATCTGTGCTACAGAAGAAGAGATTTTTGATTGGAATTGAACAAGTATTTTGTGAGCCATAATTAAGACTAAAGAAGCAAGTGCTGTATATGAAGCAAGATGGGATTTGCTACACAAATAAGAGGCTGTACCTGGCTGTACACCTTCAAGCAGCTTCATTCACAGATAATAATTGGTGTCTGCATTGTGACTCTTACTGTTGGCTCAGTATTAAAGGCAATTGTAAATATGACTGAATATCAGCTACTGAGCGTGAAACAGGGTCCCCAAAATTGTATAACCTTCAGCTCCCAAATCTCTAGATTTGACCCTCTTGGGAAAAAAAAAAAAAAAAGAATATAAAATTGCAAATGCAAATAAGAAACTAAACTGAATATTTTTCTTCTGTTTTCATATTCATTATTTAAATATTCTTAAATATTGTGATTCTTTTCCTAAGCTTCATGATTTTGATCATCAGAGATTTTAGTTTTTACTTTAATTCATTCAAAGAGTTATTGACATTTTGAAGTTTCTACTTTTAGACACTGATAGTATAATATTAGGCATATTTTAAAATAAAACCACCATTCACAAGTTGTAACAGAGTGTGAAGAAATACTTTTCAGAACTGAATGCAACCAAAGGAACCAGTTACTTTCATCTTCCAAACTGGAGTATTCAGCCTTCTGGCGTATGAATATCATATTTTTTATCTATTTAGCATCTTTTGGAATACTGAAAATTGTTAGCAGTTCAGAGTTCTCCATAGTTTCTGAGTCCACATTCCATCTTAATGTACAAAGCTATCTAAAAAAAAATACTAAACACTTATTGCTCTTCCCATTACTATATTATTAAGAATTAAAATTTTTAATTTG
>NW_004444030.1:2714672-2745132 GCF_000243295.1 Trichechus manatus latirostris | reverse complement strand
AGTAAAAATTAAGAAAAGATATTTCTTGGATAAGAAACAACCCATGGCTTAATCTATCTATCACTGACCTGTATAAAAACATTATCTTCCTGCTTACTGGAACAATTAATATCATTGCTAATAATATTATAAAAACGTGATTTTTATTAAATTTTTATCAATCTTGTAAAATTTTTACCTTAAAATTGATGCTGAAGGCATATATGCGAATGTTCATTTAGTGGTCCAAAGAAATAAAATTTTGATAGACATTTCTGTAACTTTCTTGTGACCTCCAAGAAATTAAGAACCACTCAGCTGAAGACTGAATTAGGGGTCTATAAGATGTCCTGATGGAAGAACTGTGCCAAATAGCATGTTTCCATAATGCATGAAGACATTCTTACCCAGTAAGATTCTTTCTCTCCCTTGGAAAGATATGGAGGTGAAATTCATGTAGAGGAAAGGCAGGAAGAGTTAGATGCAGAAGTGCAAAACCATAGAAAGTAAGTAGTAAAAGTAGAAGCATGCAGAGAGAAAATAAACTAAGACACAGGCACAGAGTAAGGAGTAACAGACCTTGTTTCTGAGAAATGACATGCTTATTAGGGGTAGGGCAGATGGGGTCACTGGAAGGATTTTAATATTCTGAGTGATGATGAATGATGTTCCAGTTCCCCATGAGTCCTGAAGCATGACTGTGGAGATGACTTCTTGTCTCATTAATTTCTCCCTTTTCCATCTCAATATTCCCATTTCTTAAAGATTACTAGCTCTTGTAATTACATAGAGCCTACCTAAAACAGAATAACACTGGTGATCAAGGCAGTCCTCTTAAGATCATCATTTTGTGATGAAGCATACCTTATTTGCAACCTTTGTTTCCTTTTCAATATTTTCTTTTCTCATTTCAGTTCAGAATTTTGCTTTTATTCAGTAGACCATGAAGAAATTCAGTTGTCTCTCTAGTGAGCTGAGGAGCGCTAAAGTTATTTAAAATGAGAGATTAGACTTTTAAGCTGAAGGCTAAAACACTCAAAGAAGCGTTTGTGTATAACAGTGCTGTGAATTAGCTGGTGTTAAATTAATTGTATTCACGTGCAAAATGACCAAGGGCAAAAGAAGGGCAACCTTAAAACATCGTGAGATGATAAAACACTGCCGTTTGTGACAATAAATGAAGATATTATGTCCAGTTTGATGTAGAAAGAATTTTAGATACAGCAAGATACAATTATCAAAACTGGCTTTTGGTCAGGACATGGAAGCTAAAAGCTCTTATAAAAACACATACTTTCATCTTTCCCTTTGTGAACTCAGATTGAGGATAACCTAACAACAGACAAGTTAAAATGTAAACATTGTGAGAAAAGCCTCATTCAATGGTGATTTCAGTTTCAGAGGAGAAATGCTTTCTCTTCTTTTTTCCCAAGAAGATTGCCAGAAATACTTTAAGTACTTTGATGCTCTCTACAGATTGGGTTGTTTTGGAAAGGAGTCAAATTCTGTCTTTTCACAGAAGCCAGAAGTCAACATTTCTTGCACATATTCACATAGTCACTTCCTGGTTTCCTCATCAGAAAAAAAGCAATAAGGGAAACCTCAGTTCTAGAGATGGAGAAGATCACAGGTAGATGGATCAGTGTTCCGAGACAACAGTGATTACCATGGGTCCAACCCAAACCAAACTCGTTGCCGTCGAGTCGATTCAACATGGGGTCAGAGCGGCCTTATTTCATATAAAATATAAAGAGAGTGAAATCACAAAGCAAAAGTTCCATCTTAATGTACAAAGCTATCTAAAAAAAAATACTAAACACTTATTGCTCTTCCCATTACTATATTATTAAGAATTAAAATTTTTAATTTGGTAAAAGTAAAAATTAAGAAAAGATATTTCTTGGATAAGAAACAACCCATGGCTTAATCTATCTATCACTGACCTGTATAAAAACATTATCTTCCTGCTTTTTTCCATGGGAAAAAATGTCATAGGTTCATAAAAATTTTAAGACGTGTTTCTGGCAAGAGGAGAAGGGAGGACCTCACGTTTATTGGGTACTTGCTATGCATCAGGCACTTTGTATATTTTATTGCATTTAACATATAGATTTCTTGTTTTCTACGTGGTGAAAGGTGAAGCTTTGGCTTAGCTGCCCTAAGGAAATCTTACTTGCACAAAGCATCAAAGATATGGTAGGAAGTATTGTCTATTTATCTCCTCTGCGACTGTTAGCTCCTGGAAGGGTGGGACCATGACCTGTTCATAGTAGTTTTCCAGACTGTCTAGCATATATTGTTAACTTAATAAATATGCTTGAATGATTGAAAAAACAGGAAAGCAGCTAGTTTGCTTGACAGCTAGGCAGCCCTAAAGAATTATGGAACATTATTGGCTGTGGCATAGTTTGTACAGTGATTCCTCTTCTAGTACATGTGGCTCCTGTTTCTGTCAAGATTGCCCAATTTACCTGCTTCTTCACCCTGGCAGGGTTAGTTTGTTCCAGTAGCAGCTCTTGATTCCAGGTTGTAGTTTTTCTGGCACTCACAGAGCCAGCCTCACTGCTCCCTCTCAGAGACAGCAGCTCTAGCTGCCTGCTGCTCTCTCCCCTGAAGTCTGAGTTTGAGCTCAGGGCAGCCCTTCCTCCATGGTTTTAATAATTCTGGCCTCTTCCCTTTGTTGCCCAGCCTTACAGGAGCTGTTTCCTATACTTGCTACCTCTGTGATATCTTAGTGTTTTCTTTTTTAGTTCTTAAATACCTACATAACAATTATTTATATAAAATTCTCTTTCTTCAAATAACTGGTGTGAATTCTGTCTCATGACTGAATACTGACTGATACAGGGACTCAGCAGCAGGAGGTCATGGATGATTTTTTTATTTAGAGTACAGCCATCATATTTACTCAGAGAACTGAAACCTTGCCTTCTACCCTAGGTTTTACTTTTGTTTCCAATGTCCAGGAAAGACTGAATGATTAGCTCGGTGTGTATTAGGGGACAGCAATGCTGGAAGCGCTCACTCTTCTATGCCAAGAAATTTGGAAGACAGCTACTTGGCCAACCGACTGGAAGACAACCAGATTTATGCCCATTCCAAAGAAACGTGATCCAACAGAATGTGGAAATTATCAAACAATATCATTAATAGCACATACAAATAAAATTGCCCTGAGGATAATTCAAAAATTGTTGCAGCAGGACATCAACAGGCACTGCAAAAATACAAGCCAGATTCAGAATAAGATGTGGAATGAGGGATATCATTGTTGACGTCTGATGGATCTTGGCTGAAAGCAGAGAATACCAGAAAGATGTTTACCTGTGTTTTCTTGACTACGCAAAGGCATTCAACTATGTGGATCATAACAAATTATGGATAACATTGTTAAGAATGGGAATTCCAGACACTTAATTGTGCTCATGAGGGACCTGTACATAGATCAAGAGGCAGTCCTTTGAGGGATACTGCATGGTTTAAAATCAGGAAAAGTGTGTATCCTTTCACTGTACTTATTCAATCTGTATGCTGATCAAATAATCTGAGAAGCTGGACTATATGAAGAAGACAGCAGCATCAGTATTGGAGGAAGACTTATTAACAACCTGCAATATGCAGATGACACAACCTTGCTTGCTGAAAGTGAAAAGGACTTGAAACACTTACTGATGAAGATCGATGACGACAGCCTTCGGTATGGATTACTCC
Source organism: Trichechus manatus latirostris (assembly GCF_000243295.1). Classification (NCBI taxonomy): domain Eukaryota; kingdom Metazoa; phylum Chordata; class Mammalia; order Sirenia; family Trichechidae; genus Trichechus; species Trichechus manatus. The sequence goes on along the minus strand of NW_004444030.1, from coordinate 2,741,442 downwards.
TCAGCATAAAGAAAGCAAAAATCCTCACAACTGGACCAATAAGCAACATCATGATAAATGGAGAAATACTGAAGTTGTCAAGGGTTTCATTTTACTTGGATCCACAATCAACCCCCATGGAAGCAGCAGTCAAGAAATCAAATAATGTATTGTATTGGGCAAATCTGCTGCAAAAGACCTCTTTAAAGTGTTGAAAAGCAAATATGTCACCTTGAGGACTAGGTGCGCCTGACCTAAGCCACGATATTATTTTCACTTGCTTCATAGGCATGCGAAAGCGGGACAATAAATAAGGAAGACCAAAGAAGAACTGATGTCTTCGAATTATGCTGTTGGAGAAGAATACTGAACTGCCAAAAAACCAAACAAATCCGCCTTGGAAGAAGTAGAGCCAGAATGCTCCTTAGAAGCAAGGATGGCGAGACTTCGTCTCACATACTTTGGACTCGTTATCAGAAGGGACCAGTCCTTGGAGAAGGGCTTCATGCTTGGTAAAGTAGAGGGTCAACGAAAAAGAGGAAAAACCTCAATGAGATGGATATACACAGTGGCTGCAACAATGGGCTTAAACACAGCAATTGTTGTGAGGATGGCATAGGAACGGGTAGTGTTTCGTTCTGTTGTACTCGCTGGCACCTAACAACAACAACGACGTTTTGAATCAGCCAGCTTTGGTGAATGGGGATGTGTCAGGCAGTTTAGGCATGGTATACTGTGAGCTGGCCCTAAAGAAGGAGAAATTGTCATGAAAAGGGCATCTACTATATAATCATGACTTTGGGTAATTATGCAATCCTAAATGAATCACCAAAGGAATGTAAAATGATATTCCTTATAGATTTAATATTAATTCTTTATACTGTATTCTTTTTTTTAATTGATGATAATTTGATAAATCAGAATATTCTAACTTATCCAGAAATCTTCAGAGTTTGAAATAACTAGTTTGCAGAACAGTGTTTATTCAAGGCAGTTAAATATACATTTTTCTTCCTGTATGCTACATTTGCATTTCATGCTAGGCCCAGCACACTATTTGATCCTTCCTTTAATTAAGCACTTACTGTGTGCTTGGTGGTTGTTGTTAGTTACTGACTCATGGCAATCTCATGTATGCAGAACAGAACTGCTCCAAAGGGCTGTCAAGGCTATGATCTTTCAGAAGCAGATCACCAGGGTGGGTTTGAACTGCCATCCTTTCAGTTAGTAGTCAAGTGCTTAATCATTGGTGCCATCCAGGGACTCCATGGGCTTAGTAGTTACCTATATATGTGTGGGTCTATGTTCCTAATTAGAACCTGAGCTCCTAAGAGCGGAAATCATCTCTTTATTATCTTTGTATTCCAGGGCTTCACATTATGTCTGAGAGATAACCAAAACAAATCCATTGCTTTCCAGTCGATTCTGACTCATAACGACCCTGTAGGACAGAGTAGAACTGCCCCATAGGGTTTCTAAGGAGGGGCTGGTGGATTCAAACTGGCAACCATTTGGTTAGCAGTTGTAGCTCGCCATAGCTCTTAACCACTGTGCCACCAGGATGATTGAGAGTAGGTACTTAGTAACTGTTTGTTAAATGAATGAAGTAGAATTTTCTTCTCTTTCAAGAAGACAATTCATTATAGGCTAACATGGTCAATATGAAAAGACAGAGGGTAGTGATTTAAAAATTTTTTACAGCAATGGTTTTTTTATGGAGGAAATTTCCTTCACTGTACTAGGTAACAGGAGCCCTGGTGGTTAAGTGCTTGACTGCTAACTAAAAGGTCAGCAGATCGAACCCACCAGCCGTTCTGTGAGAGAAAGATGTAGCAGTTTCCTTCTGTAAAGATTGACAGCCTTAGAAACCCTATGGAGCAGTTCTACTCTGTTCTGTAGGGTTACTATGAGTCGGAATTGACTAGACAGCAATGGGTTTGGTTTTTGGTTTGGTACTAGATAACTAGTGATAGTAGCCGATAGTAGTAACTGATAGTTTCACCTACAATTTGATATTTTGGTTAAATTTTGAAAATGAACCTAAATTCACAAATAACCAAATGACATGCATGTCTTATCTCTCCTACATTATAAGCTCCCTACATGAAAGACATAGGGTTTGCCTTAAATTTATTTAGCATATGCCAAATTATATAATGGTGCTATGCCCATGCTTAATAGTGTCTGTTGGGTGAATGAATAAATGAGGTGTATTGCATTTCTATTCCACTTAATGAGGATAATGACAATAAAAAGTAACTAAAATACTGGAATATTAATATCCGCTGAGTTTAGTGGAATGTAATTTTTAAAGTTAACTTTATTATGATATAGTTATTTAACAAAATGTTTACACGGAGGTTGTTTTTATAAAATAGGGAAATCTCCATGGCAGTCAGGGCAGAAAACAAGGATGCTTGCGTTTTCTCCTGGATCAGGCCTGTAAGAAAACAATGAGTAGAAATTCACGATTTCAGATTTATGACGTAGGAAAAAGAACATCCTTTAATAAGCCCCACTGTTCAGACACCTGGTATCACTGCAAACTAGGAATTCAAGTAGTTAAAATATGTGCTGTGAGAGAAAAATGGAGCAAACATAGAAGGGATGACATAACTCTGATTACTGACTCAGAGGAAACTTATTCTATTCAGTGTGCCTGGCTTTTGGAAGATCTCCCTGCGTTTATAAATAAGATGGAGTGCTGTAGCCCAATGTGTGACCAATGGTGAAGTGAAAATTCTGCAAGAACAGATGGGAATAATAATAATAAAAAAAACAACACTCTTACTACTTTGGAATGCAAAGGAATCGCATTTCTATTTTTGTTTTTGCCCTTTAGTTTGGAATGTTCTTTATATTTTTGGCAGAATTCTGAAATCAAATGAAGAAAATAATGTAACAAAGAGAAAATAAAAAACAATGTTGTTGCTGCATTTTCAAATCCAAATAGACCTCCAGTGATACTGTCAGTGCTGTTTACATATGATCCTTTTCATTTTATCCTTCATAGTTATTTTCTTTTGTTTGGCTATTTTACTGTTTAACATTCTAGTTGACCATTTATTGCACATGTATTAAAAAATACTTAATTGTAATATTGAACAAAATATACAAAGCTTTTCATATGTTAAGAATATTTTTACTCTGCGTGTGTGTTTGACTGTTGACTAAATATAAATGTATATGATTTGATGTTCTTTTTATAACTTTGGTATAATCATTTTTTCCTTTCAAAATCATTAGCTGCATACTTGAAAAGATCAAATGTGTGATTTTTGATATTAAAAGAAATTTCAAAGTAGCTTAGCCACTAACCAAAAACCAAACCAAACCTGTTGCTCTTGAGTGAAACCTGGCTCATAGCAACCCTGCTGTACAGAGTAAAACGGCCCCGTAGGGTTTCCAAAGAGCAGCTGGTAGATTTGAACTGCTGACCTTTTGGTTAGCAGCCGAGCTCCTAACCACTGCACCATAAGGGCTCCAGCTTAGGCACTAGCTCTGAATTATTTTTTAAATTGACTATGACACATATACTTTGGAATAAACTATGTATTTAAGTAAGTTTTAAAATTCACTGCCCTTTTATGAAAAGCCCTAATAGATCTCTTTTTGACCCTAGGCTGATATATCACACTTTATGGTTCATCAGTCTATCATTCATGGAGAAATTTTGTGGAGATAGGTAGCTTCCTTGAACAGGTAGAGTGGAGAGGAAGAAAGAGATGGGGGAACAGAGAGAGAGAGAGAGAAGGAATAGAAGAGAGAAGAGAGGAGAGGGAGAGGGATAAGGAGAAGGAAAGGAAGAGAAAGAGAAAGAGGGACAGAGGAGTGAAAAAAATTAGTGAGAAATTTGAGTTTAATGTTCTGCTTTGCATATTTTCAAGAAGTAAAAAAGCCATTAGCAACTCATGGATTTTTACCTCTGCACAGTAAACAATAATCTTGGCAATGTCCACACCCAGAAATGTGGTCATACTGTACCCTAGTGAATTCTGTGAAGGAAGAAATTATAAGGTTAGTATAATGCAGGTTGTTTTCAATGCCTTCCCTATATGTCTTTCACTCTTTTCCAAGGGGAACTGTGTGTGAAGGCACATCTTCAAGCTTCACAAAGTGTGCAGGAGAGGCTTAGCTTTCATCTGCTTGTGGAGGTCCTGAAGGCCAGTCAGAGCTGAGTGACTGGAACCTACTCCTTCCCCAAGTCTTTCCTGGATTCACAGCCTTTAGATATCCAGGAATATGTCAGAACTTTTCAAATTATCCTATAATCTTTCATTTTCTCAAGGATATCCTTTTAAATTCCCAGTCATGCTCTTGTTTGCTTCACCGGAGATCATAGCCTTAGGCAGCTTCAATATTGCCAGCCCTTTGCTATTGCTTCTGGTAGGGCTTGGGGGTAGGGATTCCCCCCCCCACCCCACTGCGAAAAGTGCTTAGTCAAACGAAATAGCCATAACATTCCGGGAATAGAGATATTCCAGGCAGGTGGCTAGTTTGAACAAAATGTTGAATTTTAATGATAGTGCTTTAAACAAAACTTCAAAAGTGGTCAGCCTGTCCAATGGCTGCTAGGTTGGGGAAGGGGAGATGGGAATAGCTCCAAATTAAAACACAGTAGATCCTGTGGCCTTAGGGAGGGAGGTTCAGTAGTTTCTCTTGGATAGACATTTTTCAGTTCATCTGTGGCATTGGTTAATTTTTAGAGTTCTGAAATGATTGATTTAAATTGTTCTTCCACTATTTTTATTGCTTTTGAGGGAGAGCTAGTTCATAGAAGTCCTCACTTTACCATTCTGAAAGTAGGTCCACTTGCCTTCTTTTCTGGAAGATGTTTTGGCTGAGTATAAAATTCTAAAATGTCAGTCCGTTGCCTTCTGGCTGACAATGTTTCTGATGAGATTTCTTATCTTTGTTCTTTATGCATAATGTGTCCTTTTTTTCTGTTTGATTTTAAGATATTCTCTTTATCACTGGTTTTTAGTAATTTCATTGTGATTTGCATTGGTATGTGTGTGCGTGTCCAGTTTGAGGTTCTTTGACCTTCTTGGATCCATGGATTTACAGTTTTTCTCAAACTGGATATTTCCTGGGCAATGTTTTAAATAAGTAGCCCCGGTGGTGCAGTGGTTAAGTGTTTGGCAGCTAACCAAAAGGTCAGCAGTTCTAATCCACCAGCCACTCCTCGGAAACCCTATGAGACAGTTCTACTCTGTCCTATAGGGTCGCTGTGAGTTGGAATTGACTCCACAGCAGTGAGTTTGGTTTGGTTTTAGTGGCACCACAGAAGAAAAGGCATGGCGGTCTGCTTCCATTAAGATTTGTTGTTGTTAGGTGCCGTCCAGTAGATCCAACTCATGGCGATGCCATGAGCGGTTAAAGCTGCGACAGCCCTGTGGAGCAGTCCTATGCTAACACTTTCATTAACTGTTACACTGTTGATTTTCTAATTCTATCATTACTGAATTGTTTATTAGTTGCAATTATTTTTCAAAGAAGAACTTTTATTCATCAGCTGTTTGGTGATAGCTAAGATAATATGTATAGGAAAGTTGGAGAAATAATTTCTTTTCATTATTTATTTGTTTTCAGAATAATGATTGGTTCCCTGGCATTCTCCAAATGTGACTAATGTATTTTATTACTGTCATGGATTGAATTGTGTCCAGCCTAAATTATCTGTCAACTTGGCTAGGTCATGATTCCCAGTATTGTATGATTGTCTACCATTTTATCATCTGATGTGATTTTCCTGTGTGTTGTAAACTCTATCACTATGATGCAATAAGATGGATTAGCAGTAGTTATATTGATGAGGTCTACAAGATTAGATAGTGTCTTAAGTCAATCTCTTTTGAGATATAAAAGAGAGAAGTGAGCAGAGAGACATGGGAGCCTCATACCACCAAGAAAGCAGGGCTGGGAGCAGAGTGCATCCTTTGGATCGGAGGTTACCGCACAGAGAAGCTCCCAGACCAAGGGAAGATTGATGATGCGGACCTTCCTCCCGAGGCGATGGAAAAAGTGTTCCCCTGGAGCTGACACCCTGAATCTGGACATGTAGCCTACTGGACTGTGAGAGAATAAATTTCTCTTTGTTAAAGCCATCCACTAGTGGTATTTCTGTTATAACAGCACTAGATGACTAAGGCAATCTTTATTAATTTAATAATTTTAACTATAGTAAATGGATTGTAATTCATTATAGTAATTATTCTTTTCAATGCTCAGATTATTCTATCTTCAGGCTGGATCTTCTGTCCTTTGACATGATCCTAGTAGTCTTTGATTTGATAGCTTCCTTGCAATCTGATATGAAAAGATGTTTCAAATTCATTTTTGAGTGTTTCCTGCCTAGAGTTGTAATTAACCATTTTTCCAAGCAGGCCCAGTTCCTTTTAGTGAGAAATAGTATTAATGTAACTCAGCTGGCAATTAAGGGTCTTATAGGTATTGAGTTCATCATCATTTCTAGATCTCTTCAGCAGCCGAAGTGAGAACTAAGTTTTTGTTTTAGAGATAAAGTAGATTTTAAGTTATTACTGATATTTCAAATTCAAAATTTTCATTAGAGAGCTTTTACTTCTCTGATTTTATTATTTGTTTCACTTATGCTCAAAATATTGTATCTTAATGCTATTAACATAATTATTTATCTGTTATATGTAGCTGTTGTATGATAGCACTAAAAACTTAATATTTTTGAAGTTATTTTTGTCCTTAGAATATACAGTCAGATTACTTTGTTTTAAACAATCATGTGAAATAATTTCTCTCTATGAGGTTATGATTCAACTCAATATACATGTTTGTTTAATTTTGTCTTATTTTTAGGAATTGCTTTTTCCTCCATTTTGATTTAGTTTAATAATTCTGTAAAATATTTGCATGGCTCCGAAGTAAAATTCTTGGGGGAGGATGAACTACACCCAGAGAAGTTTGACTTTCGTTACTAGACTTTTTTTCATGGTTAACATTTTGTACTCTGCCTCCCCCACCCCCATAGGTAAGCATTTTGGCAGTGTTTGGTTTATACTTCCATTAAAAAAAATAACATATATATAAATCCCCTTGCCAGTGAGTTGATTCCAACTCTTAGCGACCCTGCAAGACAGAGTAGAACTGCCCCAGAGGGTTTTCTAGGCTATAGATCTTCATGGAAGCAGACTGCCACATCTTTCTCCCACGGAGCAGCTTGTAGGTTCAAACTACTGACCTTTCAGTTAGCATCTGAGTGCTTAACTGCTGGGCCACCAAGGCTCCTATATATTATGACATATTAATTTTATACATTAAAAGAATATATGAATATACATATATATTCATATACTCCTTTATACTCCCTTGTCTTAGACACGAGTTATTATGCTTTATGCATTGTTTTTACTTGCTTTTTTAACTTAACAATATATTTAGAGGATTGCTCCACAGCTGCATAGTACTCCATTGTGTGGATGTACAAAATATATTCAACGAATTTCCTATTAATAAATATTTTGACTGTTTCTAGTCTTTTACTTTTACAAATAATGTGGCAATGAATAGCCTTATGCATATATCTTTTCATACTGTTTCAAAACATCTTTTAGATAAATTACTAGAATTGAGATTGCCACTTAAAGCATTTTGTAATTGTGCTAGATATTGCCAGATTCATCTCCACAGAGATTATAGCACTTTGTGTTCTCACCGGCAGTGTTTGAGAATGCCTGTTTTATCACAGCATTACCAACAGAGAGTGTTGTCAAAATTAATGTTTTCAGGATTTTTGCCCATCTAGTAGGTGAGAAATGCTACCTGTATATACTTTCAATTTGTATTTTTCTTGTAAGGAGAGAGGTTGAGCATCTTGTCCTGTGTTTAAGGGCTATTTGCATTTCTTTTTCTGAAAATCATCTGCTCTGAATTCACCGTGCTATATTCTTCCAAGCTCAGTCATAGCTATATGGTTCTACTAAAATAGTTATTATTTTAATTTAGAAAAGTTACAAAAATTAATGAAAACAACAGTACAAAGGCTTACAAAGGAGAAATGGAAGTATACTATTATAAGATTCTTACACTATATATGAACTGGTTACTAGAATGTAGATGATGATAAGTTAAAGATGTGTATTATAAATCCTTAAGTAACAACTAAAATAACAAAACAGAGTTCTAGCTAATAAGCCAACAAAGGATATACAAAGTTGAATGCCCCCCATGTCCATTGTCAAGTCGATTCTAACTCATAGCGACCCTATAGGACAGAGTATAACTGCCCCATAGGTTTCCAAGGCTGTAAATCTTTATGGAAGCAGACTGCCACGGCCTTCTCCTGAGAAAATTGAATAGTCAAAAAAAAAAAAAAAAAATTAATAAAAATAACCCAGAAAAGAGGAAAGTGAACAAAGATGAGACAAATAGCAAAAAGCAAGATGGAATATAAACCTCACCATATCAATAATCTCATTAAATGACTATAACCTAAAACCCACAATTTAAAAGCAGAGGCCTATCATTTGGAGAGTAAAGTAAGATCCAACTGTATGCTGCTTACAAAACACACTTTAACCATATGGAAACAAATAGGTTAAAAATAAAAAAAGAATATGCATGATAAGGCTAATCCAAAGAAAGCTGGAGTGAGTGGCTATATTAATATTAGACAAAATAGATTTCAGAGCAAAGACTAATTATATAAAGGTTCAATCAGAGAAACAGAACCAGTAGGAGATATGTATTAAGGGCTTTATTGCATGGAATTGGCATACACAATTGTGAGGGCTAGCTAGGCAAGTCCAAAATCCACAGGATAGGCCATCAGGAAAGGCAGGTTGAAATTTTCAGCAAAGGGCTGAAGCACAGTTCACATGAAGTATTTCTTCTTCCATCAAACTTAGTTCTTCACTTAAGGCCTTTCAACTGATTGAATCAAGTCCATCCAAATTACCTAGGAGAATCTCTGTTACTTAAAGTCAACTGTTTATGAACATCAATCACATAAAAGCAACACGCAAACCACCACAGTATGACAAATGCACTGATGGGTGGTGTGGCTGGTATGTAGTCCCCAGTTCTTCAGTCTAACACTAATCTAGGTGTTGCTGTGAAGGCGAAGGATACCAGTACCAGTTGCCACCGAGCTGACTTTGACTCATGGCAACCCAATGTGTTTTAAAGTAAAATTGTGCTCCATAGTGTTTTCAATGGCTGATTTTTCTGAAGTAAATCTCCAGGACTTTCTTCCAAGGCACCTCCAACTGGACTCAAACTGCCAATTTTTAGAAGCTGAGTTAGAAGCTGAGTGCATTAACCCTCTGCACTACCCAAGGACTATGGATCATTAGTTAGGATCAACCTTATAACAGGGCTTGTAGTGGTGAACGGTCTTGGAGTTCCTGGCTGCAAGTGAGAATATTGGGTCCCAAGATGAAAGGAAGTGGGGTCAAAGGGAGATAGTGTAAAGGAATTTTGTGGGTGTCCACTCACTAGCCCGACCCATTTGTGTCTGACTGCCTACTCTACATTGTCACAGTTTCTCTTCTTTTTTCTTAAATCTGATCCCTACCATCCCTTTTCTTTTTACCACTCTATGTGAATATTTTAACAATTTGCTCTTCCATATCCATTCTTCACCTTGGCCTTGCCCCACAGCAATAGGCTTCAAGTTGGGTTTCACTAACAGAGAAGCACAAGAGGTTGGAGGGAGGAAGAGAGGGAGGTCAGGGTATTTATTCCCCTGCCTCACTCTCTGGAGGGTCACCTCAGGCTTGCTGCCTCTCTCTCTAATGACCAAAGGCCACAGCAACTCTCATATGACCCTCTCCACCCAGTTCTCTTTATCTGCAGGCTCTAGTCACCACTCCCTTCTCCGACCACTTTAGACTTAAGGGTGAATAGAATCAACATTCCCTGTGATTTCCCTGAAATCTGTCCAAACCTTTGTAAGTTGTGCCTTCATTAAACTTTCCTCAAATTTTCTAGTTGGAGTGCACCAGCTGTTTCCTGCTGGGCTCCTGACTGATATAATCACTACGTGCCTCATCTTACTGTCTTCCTAGCTCTTATTATACATTCTTTAGTTGAAGGAAACAAAGGATGAATACCTTTCCCTTGCAATAGTATGCGTTTTAGTTAGGGTTTCTGTTTTGTTTTTAGGTTTCAAGGAACTGAGACATACTCATGCTACCTTAAGTAATAGGAGTTTATATGTGAGGATATCAGCAAAAATTAAAAAAATTAAGTAATTGCCACCATAAAGTTAGCCTTTACAGAAGAGCTGGCACTGCAGCACAGATATGCTTAGTGGTTGTCTTAGTTATCTAGTGCTGCCATAACAAAAGATACCACCAAGTGGGTGGTGTTAAGAATAGAAATATTTTTTTTCTCACATTTCTGGACTGAAAGTCCAGATGAGGATTTCCATGTTCCTTGGAGTTCCTTGATGTCCCTTAGTATTTGTTGGTGTTTGTCTTCCTCTGGGTATGTCTCTGTGTCTATTCTGCTCTTTTTATAACTCAGAAGTGATTAACTATAGGACTCACCCTACTATAGTATGACCTCATTAACATAATAAAAGAAAAATCCTATTTCCAAACAGGATCATATCCACAGGTCCAGGGACCAGGACTTCAATGCATAGTTTGGGGGACACAGTTTAATCCGTAACAGTGGTTGTGTTCAAGATCTAGCCATCTGACAGCCCTTGCTTGATTGTTGACTCTACTTACCATTTCTGTACCCTTGGGCAAGTTAATTAATCTTTCTATGACTTCTTTTCCTCCTGGACAGAACTTTTCTATTAACTCACTTCATGAGCCAAGGGATATTCATGGACTGGCTGCCTTTGGGCCAGGGGTCCATCCCTTATTAAATCATCTAATTGCTAATTTGAGGGGTGATATGGGGCAGTTTTACTTTGTCCTATAGGGTTACTATGAGTTGGAATTGACTCTACGGCAATGGTTTTTTTTTTTTTTTGGAATGGCACTAGCATAGTGATGACTTACATGAAAGTAGTTAAGAAGGGGATTCGAGTCAGGAGATACTCAGAAGGAGCTTTGCAAGTAATAGGTATTTCAGAGATTTGACCCACCTAGTAAAAGATATAAATTCTACCACATGAGTGAATTTTATGGCATGCAAATTATACCTGAATAAAGCTGTTAAAATTTTTCTACCACCCATTTTCAATAGTGAATATGAAGCAGAAAAGACAGATGATACTGAGTAGGGAGTGTATAGTGACTGACTTTGGGGACATCATCCAACAACAAAAATTTGTGAGCATCTACTATGTATCAAATGCCATACTAGCTATTGAATATAAAAATATAAATAGATATAATCCCTGCCTTGTTGAGATAATGCTTTGGGTATTGTCTCAGGCTGGGTTCGCTAGAGAAGCAAAACCAGTAAAGCGTATATACATCTATATATATATAGAGAGAGAGAGAGAAAGAGAGATTTATAACAGGGAAATGGCTTACACAGTTTTTAGAGGCTGTAATGTCCCAAATCTGTGGGGCAGGAAAGAGGCCTTTCCTGATTCTTGCAGCTGCAGGGGCTGGCGAACCCAAGGAGAGCAGGGCTGTTGCATGCTGTGAAGATCGATGAATCTCAAGATCGGCAGGCAAGACCACAGGTAAGCTGCTAGCTCAAGTCCCAAGAACTGGAGGTCAGACAAACAGGAGGCAGCTGAGATCTAGAATCAACAAAAGCCCTGGCAAGGAGAACAGGAAGGACTAGGTGGCAGAGAACAGAGAGATGAAGGCTGAGGGGGCAGTGAGCTGCCACAGGCCCCACCCCTGTGGTTACCAGTCACAGCAGATCCCATCATGGGGGTGATTACGTATCGAATCTCAACAGGGAAGTGATCACAACATGATATGACTGCCAAAACACTGAGACTCATGACCTAGCCAAGTTGACACATAATCTTAACCATCACAGGTATTAAACCTATATTTTACTTCTTGGTAGAAGTGCAATGTGGGTGGCATTGTAGCATAGATTTTGCTTTTCTGAACGTGTGATAAAAAGCCACACTTCAGTATCTTGTCCATCAAGTACGAAAATATTTATGGAGAGGCATTGAGCATGTCAAGGAAAAGTATGCGTGGGATCAGGCAAACATTCCACCTAGGCTATCACTTAAAATATTGAGTAGAATATAATTTCAGTGACTTGATATCTAACTGACAATATAAAACTAACTGTTCATGTTTTTTTCCTCTTTACCTGAAGTTATAAAATAAATAGTTCTTGACCTTAGGACAATAAAAGTATTTTTTAAGTTGCTTCTGTCATAGGTTTATAAATTATATTTCTTTCCATGGCATTGGAACAATCTGTGTGACACTCTTCTTTTTTTGTGACTCTGAGGAGAAAATGGGCAAGAGAGTATATGAGAAATGGCTGACTTTTCTGAAAGAAGCCATTCTAGCTATACTGTGAAGCAAAGATAATCATCATCAGTTTTTCCTTATGGAGGCATACATAGTTGATACTTTACCACATTTATATATTGCTCAACATTTTTTCACTTATCTTTTCAAGAAATATGTTTGTGAGTACTTCCTGTGTCAGGCTATAGTCTTGCTTCTAGATATAAAAATGAAAGCTATGGTCCCTTTTACAAAAAATAAGTCACAGTCAAGGAGAGAGAAACATTTTCCTGCATGTGTATCACAGTGTTTTAAAAAGAGGGAAAAATTCCTTTAACTCACAAAATCAGTCAGGGGCTATATCATTCCAAAGTAAAAGGATGCTCCCTGTCCTAGTAAATGCATCTGTGCTGCACAAGATTCAGTTATTAGCCCACTGTGATGCTTTAGCTGTGAAATCTCTGGGGCAAAAATATTCAGTGTTAAATTTTGATAAATTTCATCAAATTGCCCCCCTTAAAACTGTTGTAATAATTAGCATTCTTACCTACAATGTATAAGACTGCACTTCTCATAAACTTGCCAATCCTAGATATTATCAGTTTTTGCATGCAATGTTAAGCTAAGCCCAATGTGTAAAACAGATCAAGGCAGAGCTACCTTTATGGAAGCGGGAGCCTGGCTGGAGAGAGATCAGAGCCTTGTCTAGTTGGGTTCCCCTTTACCTTCCCTGCCGGTCCTTGAGGGCACTTCTGAGGAATCTCAGGGTTCCATTATACATAGTTTGAAAATCATGGTTTTCTAGCTTGTCTTTATGGCTGTGATTGGTTGGTTTTTCATTAGTAATAGTTATGTATCTTTTCCGGAATTTAAAGCAAAGGTACTTAGCTTCAAATTAACAGTATGTTTCTCCTGCTGGTTATCTTTGAGTTGTGGTAGCATTTAAATATCATTTCTAGTTCTCTAGGCACAAAATCAAATACCATTAAATCCTTAGGCATTGTTTTCAAAAACTAGGAACTGAGATCACAGGAGGATGCCAATATAAAGGGTTTTATTATCTTCAGTGTTCAAATGCCACCCTTGTTACAAATTAGGCCGTGTGTCTCACATTATCTCCATCAGGCCACAAGAGAAACATTTAGCAAACTCCAGGAGTAACATCTCTACATTTAATACATTAGTGTATTCCACTGTGGCTTGAAAGGCTTTCCAAAGGATTGAACTAATGCTGTAGAACTATTTATTCATGCTTAGGTTGGAAGACTTGTAAATACCAGAACACTCGAGGCAATGCTCAGGATTCTAACTACACTGTATTAGCTTGGCCAAGAGTAGAATTTGAACAGATACACTACTGACAATAAATCTTTTGGGTCATGGTTTCCATTTATTCTTTCCATAAAGTCATATTAAGAAACCGTACTAACTACACATCAGCTGTAAACATGGTCCAAAGCACTGGATGTACTTGTCAGGTATGAACTTTCCTAAAGGGTGGTGGGTTTTCATTTCCTCTCAACTTGGAAATGAAGTGGTGAGAGAGCAGCAGCAGCCTACTAGTCCAGGAACTTAGCAAAGTGGCCACCGTCACAGGGCTGTCATCTACCCTTGCCTTTCAGACATAAATGACTGCATCAATGACTATGTGGTAGGCAGTCCCCAGTGACCCCTACCTCCTGGGAGCCACACCCTTGTGTAATTCCCTCCCCTTGAGTGTGGGCTGGACCAAGCGACTCACTTTTAATGCATAAAATATGGCAGAGGTTATGGGATGTCACTTCTGAGATTAGGTTATAAAAACACTGTGGCTTCTACTTGGGTACTCTCTCACTCTCTCTTAGATCCCTTGCTTTGGGAAAAGCCAGCTGCTATGTTGTGGGACAGCTCTGTGGACAAACCCTCATGGTGAGGGACTGAGGCTACTCAATAATCATGCAAGTGTGCTTACAAGCAAATCCCCCTCGACTTTTCCCCTATCAAGCCTTCAGATAAGACCACAGCCCCATCTTGACTGTAACCTCATGAGAAGCCTTGAGCCAGAGACCCTAGCTAAACTATTCCCAGATTCCTGACTCAAAGAAACTGTGGGATAATAAATGTTTTTTCTTTTAAGCGGATAAATTTGGGGATTAAGCTTTTACACAGCAGTAGATAAGCAATTAAAACTTCTTTTTACAATATTCTGAACAGAATAAAGTTGAAGAAATGTCAAAGCTAAGAGGTCCTCTGTTAGTAAAATATCTGGCACCTTGATCTTTAATAAAAGTTCATCTGACAGTGAGGAAATGCCCTTGGTCAAAGTGATTGTCACCTCACATTTCTGTATAGCCATCATTGCCACCAACTTTACAGCACCTTGGGCTAGGTTGAAGTAAAGAGTGTTTAACTGACATTATCCCAAGTCTTATTCAAGACCACGGTCCCAGAAAGCAGCGTAACAACTTCACCTCTCTCTAGTCTAGAATTTAGAGGTTGGTGGCATGACACGAGAAGTTTCCAGTATACTAGCCTATTTAATCTTCACAACAGTGCTATGAAATAAGTATTACCATGATTACCTTAAAGATGTGGAAACAAATTCAGAGATGTTAATACTTTGCTCAAAGAATCACAGTTGGAAAAAACTGTAGAGACAAAACTGGCATTCAGATCTGCCTAGCTCCGAAGCCAGCACTCTTTTAACTTTGTTATTCCTTCTTCAGATGTTGATTATTGCCTAGCTGCTAAGTGGGAGTGACATGGAGGTGATTGTTCCAGGTGCAGAGGCCTCTGAAGAAGTGAAATCAATTATAGGAGGGATTCAGAGATTTGAGCTTACATGTTCTGCAGGGGACCCAATAGACCTGTGAGAAGGGTAGGGTACACTTCAAGAGAGAGACAATGTAGTACTGGGTAATACATCAATGTAGCTACTAATCAAAAGGAATCAACCTAACGTCATTTGCTCAGATAATCTGACACAGCTCTGTCACTTCTAAGATAAAATGGAGTGCCACCCACACCTCTTGTGATCTCTTACTGTTCCTAACTTACTGTCACTAAGAAGGGACTGTAGAATAGGAAGTTGCTACGAATCTAAATGTGCATCATCTTTAAAGCAAGTCATTCATTTACATTAAATGCACTTACTTACAGGCTTTAGGCTATTCTATTTTGCTGTATTTTGTTAGCCAAAAACATCAGTGACAGTTTTTGTAATTATTTTCTATTTTTTTCAAGCAGTTACAATCCTTATGAAATTGAATTTAAATAAGTATATCCTTTTGGGATTTATTTTTTAAAAAGCGTGTGTAAAGCTGAATTTGTGATGCTTCACTTAGCATTGCTAAGGAAAAGAACAGACACTAAAATATTTTGAGCTAGAGCTTTACACAGGCAAAGAGAAACCTCAAACAGTGATTACTAATTACATTCATATTTTGTACCAAAAAAAAATCAGGAAGAGATTGACAAGACCGAAACTGTGACATTTATCTGAGATCATGAGGCCTTTATGGAGTATAAAAGTTTTGTAGCTGATATTTTGGGTAGTCACAGTTCCCAGCAGGTGAATCCCAGTCTGCGTGCTTATCTCAGGAGTTCTGGGAAAATGGAGGGATCTACTGAAGACCTACTGGCATGATGATATACAAACAAGACTGATGGTGGTTGTTGTTAGGTTCCATGAAGTCGGTTCCGACTCACAGCAACCCTATGTACAACAGAATGAAGCACTGTCTGGTCCTGCACCATCCTCACAATCATTGCTATGTTCGAGCCCATTGTTGTGGCCAATGTGTCAATCCATCTCATTGAAAGTCTTCCTCTTTTTTGATGATCCTCTACCCTACCACATTCCAGATTCTCAGGTAAGTTGCTCTGAACTCCTCTGGATGAGGAAGGGGTTTCTTTTGCATTTAGAGCTTTCTAATAAGGAGACCTTGGGTGGCACAGTGGTTAAGAGTTCTGCTGCTAACCACCAAGTCAGCAGTTCGAATCCACCAGCCACTTCTTGGAAACCCTATGGGGCGGTTCTACTCTATACATATGGGGTCATCATGAGTCAGAACCGACCTGGAGCCAACTAACGTAATAGCAACAACTTTGTAATAAGGGGGCAGTGGTGGTACAGTAAAGAGCTCTAGTGGCACAGTGGTTAAGCATTCGGCTGCTGACCAAAAGGTCGGCAGCTCAAACCCACCAGCCGCTCTGCAGGAGAAAGATGTGGTAGTCTGCTTCCATAAAGATTACAGCCTTGGAAACCCTATGGGGCAATTCTACTCTGTCCTATAGGATTGCTATGACAATAGGTTTTTTTTTTCTTGGTTGGTTCAGTGGTTCAGTGGTAGAATTCTCACCTTTCATGAGGGAGACCTCAGTTTGATTCCCAGCCAATGCACCTCAAGCACAGCCACCACCCATCTGTTGGAGCTTCTAGAGTAAGACAGACTATGAAGAAAGGCCTGGAGATCTTTTTCTGAAAAATCATCCAGTGAAAACCCTATGGATCACAATGGTCTGATCCCATTGTGCATGTGGTTGCCATGAGTAGGATCCTATTGTTCATGGGGTCACCATGAGTCGGGAGCGACTCTATGGCAGCTAATAACAACCACTTTGTAATAAAAAAACTAAAAGTATAATGGTTTATTTTTTTAGGGTCATATTAAAATATGAGTGCCTGTATGAAGTTGGCTTATCATAGCATCATATATCTGGATGATACAGCTACTAAGAAACAGTTCTTTGAAACGGAGTGGAGAGTGCACAGGCAACAGTACTAAGAAAGCAAAATAGTCCTACAGGGAGAATAAAAAAGTCAACCAAAACCCAAGGGGGAAGAGGGAAGATGTGAGGGCCTAGGTGATGACATTTAAAAATCATTGTGACTGTTGTTCTCTTTACCCCTCCCATTTCTCTTCCCTTACAGCCCTCCTCCCCCACCCTAAAACACACACTCTGGGTTGGTATGGCCCGTAGAAATGCATGCTGGCCTCCTGTAGGGAGTAGGGTGTGGGGGGGAGATAAAGTAAGAAAGAAGCTAATATTTATTGGACTTTTAATATATACTAGGTACTGTGTGCTAGTTGTTATTTAAGTCACAATTTAATCATCACAAAACCCTGCAAGTCAGATACTATTGACTTCATTTGGAAAGATTAGAAAACTGAAGAAAAAAGTGGCTACACAACTCTATAGTTATTGATTGAGTCTGGTTTGCACTTAGGTTTATCCTACTGCAAAGTTCATACTCTTGTAGGCTGTCTTTTACTCAGTGTGTGTGCATGCGTGTGTATATGTGTGTGTCATAGCTTTGATAAATGACTGGAACTCCAGGGTATTGTGGGAGGCTGAATTATTTAATAAAATTGATCATGGAAGAGATGTGATGGAAAACTCACTCATTTGCAATCTATTCTGGTCAAGTAGTGGGAAATAAAATTGATGCTCATTAATTTAGTTATTACAATTTAGAGGGCAATTAGTAACATATTTAATTGTGGTTCTAAATTCTTCCTTGACAAAGCCCCACTCTAAGTTAGGAATGTTTTCTTGAGGACTGTTTGTATGGTATTATTTTTCAGTCAAGCGCAGTGAAGGGACAGCAAATGGAATTGGGGAAAAGAATTACAGTTTGAGGCAGGTCCTATAGGTTAGCTGGCTGAATTAAATTTGAAGGTCAGCTCAAAATGTAAATTGGAAATCTTGCCACTTCTGCTTATAGATAGCAGGAAAAAAAAATACAGCATAAAGGGAGGAGAGGAGGAGATCAGGAACCTAACTATTAAAACAGATGTTTAATATTTGTCCATTTTGAGCTGTTTTTTCCTAATGAAATTATTAAGCTTTCCCTTATCAATGGTCATTCATGCATTTATTCACCAACTGTTTATTGATAGGGTGAACATAATTCTTAGTTTATCTGGAACTCTCCTGGTTGATAACTGTATAACTGTTTCCCTGAATGAATTGTTAATCTCCTTTTTTCTCTCTTCGAAAAGTATCCCTGTTTGGATGATCAGTTATATGGTCACCCTATTCACTGAGCACCTACTATGTGCTAGGCACTGGAGATAGACACAGAAGTGAGCATAACAAACATGGTTCAAGGAGCTTATGTTCTGATGGAAGGTCCAACTCTCCCCACCACCCCCCTCCAAAAAAAAAGTCGAAGTAAAAATGAACAAAAGAATTGGAGGGTAATATGAAGCAATCAATCCAGGGCCAGAGATAATAATTGGGAATGAGTAAATATTTTTAGTTAGGGTAACCAGGAATAGATGTTCTGAGGAGGTGACATTTAGACCAAGATCTAACCTATGAGAAGTTAGCCATACGAGTCAAGAGAAGAATGTCCTGAAGAGGCAACAGCAGGTGCAAAGGGCCTAAGTTTCGATACTATGACATGTTTGAGGAACTGAAAGAATACAGTGTGGATGTTGTTTAGTAGCAGGGAAGAGTGTTATAAGGCGGTAGATAAGGCCCAGATCATGCAAAGTCTAGGATCCAGAGTGAGTGTGGTTATATTCTAGACGCAATGGAGAACCATCCAAGATATTTTCAAACAATTTTAATTGCTATTTCTAATCTCAAATTATCTCTTTAAAAATTATATAGCATTTAGTTGTTTGTGTTTTAATATAGAGACATGCAAAACACAAATGATTTCCCTGCCCACATAGCCTCTTGATGATATTTAAATTAAAAAGAAAAGTTTAATTTTTCACATATAAATGTATATATACGTATGTGTTTGTGCATATGTATTCCTCTTTTTTACTCTGACACTCATTCTTTCTTCCCAAGGAACATCACTATTACACAGTTTCTTGTGTTTCCTTCAAAATTTTATGCAAATACCTAAATATTTGAGATCATATTTTATATTGTTCTGTTCTTTGTTTTTTTCACTTATCAGCACTTACCCACTGCCGTCGAGTGGATTCCGACTCATAGTGAGCTCACAGGGTTTCCCAAGGCTGTAAATCTGTGCAGAAGCAGACCACCCCATCTTTCTCCTGAGGAGCCGCTGGTGGTTTTGAACCACTAATCTTTTGGTTAGCAGTCGATAATCTAATTCTTATTACAATTTGAATAATATTCTATTGTATGGATGTGCCATTTTTAAAAAACTGATCATCTATGGATTGACAATTTGAAGCTTTCCTTTTATGTTTTGCCATAAGAAACAATACTGCAGTTGAGCATCTTTGTATATGGGGTACTTTTGTAAATGTTGTCATTGGGTAACATTACTATGAGTATTTAAACTTTTGAAAGATATTGCCAAATTGTCTTTCCAGAATAATTTCACCAATTCACAACCCCTTGCCCTAAGTATATGAGAGTGCCTATTTTCCTATACCCTCCTGAACATTGGATATCACTAAATGTCTTAATTTTTGCCTATTTGGTAAGTAGAAAATGGTATCTAAATGTCTTTTGAAGTGAATTTCTTTGACTTGTGTATGGGATTGAGTTTCTTTTCTCATGCTTGCCAGTTTTCTATATTTATATTTTTGTGACTCTCTGTTCATACATTTTAATCACTTCTCTACTGAATCGTTTTTTACATTATTGATTTATATGAGTTCCTTGTAAAATGATTAATTTGCAATTACTGTAATTATTCCTGGTGATAAGTGTAACAAATACATTCTCCCAGCTTGATATTTGGCATCTGGGTTTTATGCTATGATTAAAAGAATGTTTCCATTCCCAGATTAGAAATAAGTTCAACTGTATTTTCATCTGAAACTATTATTTTGAATAGTTTTAAGCAACGGAGTGATATAGTTTGATTTATATTTAAAAAGTTGATTGTTGATGCTGTATAGTATGTGCATTTGAGGAGAGCAAGAGGATGTGTGGGTGACTAGTTAGGTGACATTTTGGTGGCAAAGAGATGATGGGGCTTGGTTTAAGATATTAACATATTAACTACCTCCAGAGAGGTAGACAGTTACAAGATATATTTTGGATATTGTATTGACACGTACTGGATGTGAGTACTGAAGGATATGGCAGAATCAAGGCTGACTCCAAGGTTTTTTATTTTTGCAACTGGGTGGACATCAGTGTTACTCACTGAAATAAAGAAGATTGGAACTGATGGCAGAGAAGATTTCTTTTTTGTGAGAGAAAATCCAGAGTTCTAGTTTAGGCATGTAAAGTTTGAGATGTCTGAGAGACATTTAATTGTAGATGTTAGTTGCTTAATAGGTAATGAATATATTAATCTGGAGTTCAGAGGAAAAATCTAGCTTGGGTGATATTTCAGTCCATTGCAGTGAAAGAGATCAACTAGAGAAGAATCTGAGAAATTCTGACACTTAGGTGAGAACTTTGTCAGAGCTATCAAAGAAGAGTAAGAACACTGAACAGGAAGATAGGAGAAAACGAGGAGGGGGGCTGCTGCTGAAGCCAAGAGAGGAGATTCTGTGAGGTAGAGAAACCTCAACTACGTTGAATGCTGGTGAGAGGTCAAGTAATATGAGGACTGAGAAGTGTCCATTAGATTTGGTCATGTGGAAATCATTGGTGATCTTGATTAGGAAAGTCTCAGTGGGGTTGTGGGATAGAAGCCAGATTTTGGTGCGTTAAATTTGGATGGTGTGCACATATTTATCATATTATTCTCCATTCTCCAACACTAACAGTACATCACCACCATCAGCTTTGAATTCACAAGACAGTTTGAACCCACCAGCAGCTCGGCGGAAGAAGAGACCTAGAGAACTGCTCTGCTAAAGATTTACAGCCTAGGAAACCCTATGTCAGCAGTTCTACTCTGTCCTTTAGTGTCGCTATGAGATGAATCAACTCAACAGCATGCAACAACAAATATCTCATTATAATAATTAACTATATTATGTCTTCATCATTAGAACCCCAGTCCCATGCTGTAATTCTCATAAGCATCTGTACATCTCCTATTCTGTTCCCTTCTCCCACTCCTCCACTCCCGAAATTTTTTCACTGTGCCTCCTGAAATTCATTTTCGGCAAAATTATCTGTACCTTATCCATTTCACTGATTGCCCCTTCCTTCTTCTTGCTCTAACGGAAACCTGACCCTCCCTGGACGATACTACTTCCTCTATTGCCCTCCTTAATGGTTGTTATTTTTACTCCCACAGTCCTACCATTATGAGAGATGGGGTAAGTTATGGATTGAATTGTGTTCTCCAAAAATTTTTGTCACCCTGGCTAGGCCATGATTCCCAGTATTGTGTGATTGTCCACCATTTTGTCATCTGTTGTGATTTTCCTATGTGCTGTAAATCTATGATGTTAATGAGGCAGGATTAGAGGCAGTTATGTTAATGAGGCAGGACTCAATCTACAAGATTAGGTAGTATTTTGAGTCAATCTCTTTTGAGATATAAAAGAGAGAATCGAGGAGAGAGACAGGGGACCTCATGCCACCAAGAAAGTAGAGCTTGGAGCATGTTAGGAGCATGTGTCCTTTGGACCCAGGTCCCTGCACTGAGAAGCTCCTAGAGCAGGGGAAGATTGCTGACAAGGAGCTTCCTCCAGAGTCAACAGAGAGAGAAAGACTTCCCCTGGAGCTGGCACCCTGAATTCAGATTTCTAATCTCCTAGACCATGAGAGAATAAATTTCTGTTTGTTAAAGCTATCCACTTGTAGTATTTCTGTTATAGCAGCACTAGATAACTAAGACAGGGTGGATGCCATCTTTGCTTACCATTGCTGCTTCCAGAACATTCTCACTCCTTTTCTAAAAATGTTCGTCTTTGATTCTCATGCCGTTAGATTATATTATTCGCTACCCCTCATTTTTCTTTTCATCCTCACACTTTCAGAGCATTTCCTTTTATTTTTCCATCACTTTAGATCCTACCTAACTGGAACTCCCTAATACTACTCCTGTCATAATTCTTGTTTTTTCCAGTGTTACTTGATCCCTCTAATACCTGCACTCTTACTCCTTGAAGTTAACTCCTCCAATGATCTTGTCCTCTACTCTACTTGAGTCATACATTCTCATGGACATACCCTAGGTCTTATTCTGTCGATGTTGACAATCTCTACGTAATCACAGTTGGATTCTTTCTTTCTCTCTCACTGCTTTTAGTACTCCAATTCTAATGATTCTTTAGTCCCAATAGGACCTCCAATCCATTTATTGATTTTATCACCTATTTACTGCTGCTTACCCCCTGGATATCATCTCTTCCCTCTTTACCCAGTGTACATTTTATGGTCAGTTATTACAATCACTCCCGTGTATACACACTTGACTTTCTTGGCTATCTCTTCAAATTCGTGTCTGTGAACCTCAAACCTTCCCTTAATATTGCATGGCACTCTTACTATATTTTTCTTAGCGTGTTCATTCTCATACACTCCTAGACAATTTTATCAGACATTTTTACTCTTTAACCCATTAACTTTGCCTTTCCAAAATTCACCCTCAGCTGATGCCACTTTTTACTTTATGAAATAACTGAAGCACTCAGACAAGATCTTTAACTGACCACCATTCCCACATTTATCCTCCTACCAGAACCTGCACCCACATTTTCTGTCTCTTTCTTGTTCCCATAAATTAACTACCAAAACCTCTTTTAAAGACTATCTTTCTAGTGGTATACTACATGCCATCCCCTCTCATTTCCCCAAGGACATTGCTCCAGCGTTTTCCCTTCTCTCCTCGATTATAGTTTTTACTCTTTACTGAAACATTGCCATCAGCATACAAACATACTGGTTTTTCTCCCTTAAGAACACACATCCACCAAAAATGAAACAAAGTAAAAACTTATTCTACAGTCTTATTTCGTTACATCCCTTTGCCAGAAACTCCTTACAGTAGTTGTTTACACTCACTATTTTCAATTCTTCTTCTCTCTTCCTCTCTCAAACCAATTCCAGTTAGGCTTTTATCCCCAGTACTTCACCTAAATTTCTTTTGTCCAGGTCACCAATAATCTTCATGTTGCTAAATTCAGTAGTCAATTCTCATTCCTCATTTGGCTCAGACCTGGGTCCTCTTTATTTTTCTATACACCCTCTCTTTTGGTGATCTCTTGTTAATGATGATTCCCTATTGTATATCCGGACCTCTCTCCCAAACTCTAGAAGTGTATATCCAACTACCTACTTGCTATCTTCATTTACAGATCACCAATTCTGTATGTCCCAAACTGAATTCATTGCCTTTCAAGACCTGTTCCACCTACAGCCTTCTCCATTTCAATTGATGGCAACATTATTTTTTCACTCAGCTGCTCAGGCCAGATGGAGTCATCCACGGTTCTTTTCTTCCTCTCTATCCCCACATCCAATCTCTCAGGAAATCGTTTTGATTCTACCTGCAAAATACACCTTGAATCAGACCATGTCTCATCATCCCTACTGCTATCACCATGAGTCTTGCCATATTATTGCAATAACCTCCTACAAGATCTCCCTGTTTCCATTATTGTCCAACCCCAGCCCCTCAATCCCAGTTGGTTCTCAACACAGTGATCAGAGTTACCCTTTGAAACATTAGTCAGATTATATCACTCCTGATCAAAAACCTGCAATGGCCCCCTCCCCCTCCACCCCATCATTTATCCAGAGTACAACTCTTACAGTCCTCCCAGGCTACATGATCTGCATACCCATGCCCCTGCCCCTTTACCTACTTGACCACCTCTCTTACTATTTCACTGTTAGCTCACTCTGTTCTAGCCACTGTGATTTCCCAATCTGCCTTCAATTCTCCAGACATGGCTAAGTCCCTCACCCCCTTCAAATGTCCTCTTCTCAACAAGCCCTACCAAAACCACCCTATTTAAAACCCCCTCACCTTTCTATCCTTTTCACCCTACTCTGTTTTCTTCTCTCGTTACACTTAACACAGTCTAACATGCCATGCATAGTTATTTACTTCTTATATCTCATAGCTATTATTTATTTTCTCTCTAATAAGAATATAAACTCGAGGAGGGCAGAGGATCTTTGTTTTGTTTGTTGTTGAATCACAAGCACCTAAAATGTGCCTAGTATGTTGTTGATACTCAATAAATATTTTTGAATGAATGAATAGTTCCAAAGTCACTAGTCACTGGCTGAGTCAGGTTCCTATCCTGGTAGTCAGATCAAAAGCCTGAAGCCTTAATCACCCAATTCCACTTTATTTCAAAGCCTGTGTGAGACATAGAATAGATGCTACATGTACAAAGGCAAAGGAAATTGACTCAGGCATTCATTACTCTGTAAGACATGACCAAATGGGCCTACTTATCATTCATAAAATCTCTGAAATCTATTAGGCTCTCTAGGGTCTGTTTACTGAAATCAATACTACAAGCCACATTATTAAAGAATTATGATGGCAAAATTGAGTGCTTCAGTGCTTTTGGTATACAGCCAAGGACACAGCCAAGCAAAGCCAAAAGAAGACTCACTGGCTCTTTTTAATCTCTATGATTGGTTAAGTACAACCACTGAATTTGAGTTCTACCTAAAATATTTCATTAACAGGAAAAGGAGCAAAATGAATGGTATTCAGCATTGTGAGCCTGTGATTAAATTAATCCAAATGATTCTGGAGAATTGTGTAAACTAGACAATTCTTTCCTACTGCTTTCTTCGAAAGGGATAGTGATGATGACAATGAAGATGACTTTATTAATAGTGGTGAAGGACTAACTCTGTTCTGCCTTTTAGTTAGACATCTAGATAGAATGGAATATTTGAAAAATTAGATACTGATTTATTATTTTGTAACCTTTTAGAAGCTGGAAAATTTTCCGAGTTAATTCATAAGGTTTAAATCCCTATTCTTCTAACAACATGGGTGTGTATATTTGTATGTGATGGATGATATGTGTATGCAGTTGAGTGGTATTTGTAGAGAACAGAATATACTTGCTACCATCCCTTTTCCAAAATATCTCATAGTCCACTAATTAATATTTAAGAATTTATGTGCTTCCCTGTGGGTATAATTTTAGTAGTTATTCACAGTATACTTGTGTGTAATGAGCTATTCACCTAGCTGAAGGGTTGGTCATAGGTTTTGTGTGTGTGTGTGTGTGTGTGTGTTCGTGTGTGTGTTGGGGAAAGAGATGTTGAAGCTTGTGTTTGAAATGTAGAACATTTCAGGGAGAACCAGGCTTGATGGAGCCCTATAAAAGAGGTCTTTGAAAGCACCGTGAAATTAGCTGATGGTGTTGGTTGGGGGAAGTGTTGTAGTAGGAGGTTCTAGAGTTTTGGAAGTGGGAAAGAGACAAAGAAAAGGAGGAGATGTTTGCAGTGCATTGAATTGCTTTTTTTTTTTTAATCGATATAATTAAATGAAGTTTACATTTCAAGTTAGTCTCCCATACAGAATTTTCTTTTTTTTTTTTTAACACACATTGTTATGAGACCCCAACCGCTCACCCCATTCTGCGACAGCACACTCCTCCCCTCTGCCTCTGATTCCCTATGAACGTTCAACCAGCTCCTCTCTCTGCCTTCCCCTCTCACCTCTGGACAGAAGCCACCCCTTTGGTCTCTTATATCTACTTGTCTAAGAGGCGCATTCTTCACGAGTATCGGTTTTCGTCCCACGGTCCAGTCCAATCCCTGTCTGAAGAGATGGCCTCGGAAATTGTTTTAGTTCTGGGGTGATGGAGAGACCAGGGGCCATGCTTTCCAGGGCACCTCCAGTCTTAGTCAGACCATTAAGTCTGGTCTTCTTAATAGTATGTGAGTTCTGCATCCCATCGTTCTACTGCTCCATCAGGGACCCTCTGTTGTGTTTCCTGTCAGGACGTTCATTGGTGGTAGCAGGGCACCATCTAGTTCTTCTGGTATCAGGCTGATGAAGTCTCTGGTTTATGTGGCCCATTCTGTCTGTTGGGCCAATACTTTCCTTGTGTCTTTGGTGTTCTTTGTTCTCCTTTACTCCAAGTGGTTGGGACCAATTGATGCATCTTAGATGGCAGCTTGCAAGCTTTTAAGACCCCAGACACCACTCATCAAAGTAAATGCAGAACATTTTCTTAATAAGGTTTGTTATGCCAATTGACATAGATGTCCCCTGAAAGCATGGTCCCCAGACCCCGCATCCCTGCTACTCTGTCTCTCAAAGTATTTGACTGTATTGAGGAAACTTCTTAGCTTTGGTTTAGTCCAGTTGTGCTGGCTTCCCCTGTAGTGTGTGCTGTCCTTCCCTTCACCTAAGATCATTCTTATCTACTATCTACTTAGTGAATAACCCTCACCACCCCTCTCCCCACCCCTGTAACCATCAAAGAATGTTTTCTTCTGTGTTTAAACCTTTTCTTGATTTCTTATAATAGTGGTCTTATACAGTATTTATCCTTCTGTGCCTGACTAAATTCACTCAGCATAATAAATTCTAGCTTCCACCAAGTTATACGATGTTTCACAGCTTCATCATTGTTCTTTATCATTGCATAATATTCCACTGTGTG
>NW_004444030.1:2702978-2709858 GCF_000243295.1 Trichechus manatus latirostris | reverse complement strand
TGATCTCTAATGTCCTGTCACCAGGTAGTTGGTTCTGTAATTAAGTATGTGCACGCCGGAGTTCGTTAAAATTTTCTATATGGGATCAGCTCGGGTGTGCAGGCAGTCGATCACCAAGCGTGTGATGCAGCCTCTCACCCCCAGTCCTAGAGAGGCATGGGTGATTGGTGCAGGCACTGGACTCTGGCTGTGGTAGGGGATCACGTGCTGAGCCAGGCAGGGGGCTGACGGCTGCCTCTGAGAGTCTGAAAGAAAAGCATGTCCCTATTCTCTAGAGTGAATAGGTAGGTGAGTTTTGCAGCCGGGCTAAGAGCGCCCCACTATGTTGGCTGCAAAGACTGGAGGGCACCACTTTTTCTTGAACTCCTGTAGCAGATGACTAGGCACTTTAGCAGCTATCACCAGTCCTCAAGACCCTGCTGCAGATCGGTAAAAGTGCCTACTTGAGGGGCAGGGCTATTTCGAGGATCACAGATCTGCCCGTTCACAGCTGAAGCAGTTGAAGTTAAATTCAGATGTTTGCCCTGTTGTACTGTGGTAGTGAGGGCTAACGCTGTTGAGATGGGTCCCCACAAGTCTATACAGGGGTATATGGCACTCAGAGTCTGCGGACCCGTGATTTCTATGGCCAGCAAAGGAGTTGTGCTGACCCTGTGTTCCTGGCCTAGAGGAGCCAGCAGCTTATTTGTTCCCTCTCCAAGGCCAGGAGAATGGGTCAGGGTGCCTTTTGGGATCTATTTCCAACCCAGTGGACTCCTGGTGCAGAGTGGGGAGGGAGGAGGTGAAAGGAAGAGAGGTTTTTCCCAAATTCGGTGGAGAGTGTGGAGGTCAGAGGTAAAAGGGAAAGAGGTTTTTCCCAAATGGGCTTTTTTTTTTTTTTTTTTAACTCTCCGTGAAAGGGTATGTGCATGTACTTATCCTAGCCTCTTGGGAGCTGGTCTTCACTGGTTCGGAGTGTCCAAGCAGAATCTCTGCTGCCAGGTCTCTCTCGATGTGGAAACTGCTTCTCGAGCACGTGCACAGCACACGTGTTTGCCTGCTTCACCGTGGCCCGGTGTGGCTGTGTCTCTGCTGTGTCGCCACCGTGGCTCTAGAGCTCCTCACCTCCTCCAAACAATCTTCCTCTTTGGTATGACTCAGATGGATTTCTTAACCTTTCCTTGTTCAGGGCTGCCAGATGTTCACATAGAATCAAATCACTTGTTTTTCCAGGTCTTTGTTGTAAGAGGGATATAGGAAGCGTCTAACTAGTCAGCCATGTTGACCACGACTCCCTGAATTGCTTTTATATAGTCTTTTCACTCCTACAAAATGATTGGCTGTGATTATGCAAATAAGGTATGTAAAATCCTTACAAGGATTGGACAGTTTACTATGACTGTGCAAATAAGGTGACTGTGGCCTAGCAAGGGGATTGGTTGGTTTTGCCATCCTGCTAGGCTTAAAACAGCTAATCCCACAGAGGTTCAGGGAGACCTCACTACAAACAAGAAGAGCTGTAGCAGAGCATGGCCTTTGGACTAAGGACCTAGGGTTCCTGCGATAGGAACCTCCTAGACCCAGAAGAAAGAACGATGAACACTGAAGACTGCAAGAGACAGTAGCAGTGAGCCTGCCCTGCTGGAGTAAAAGCTGAATGTCTTCAGGAAGGAGGCTTGCCAGAGGAGCTAAAAGAGCTGTGACACTTGCTTGTGCAGGCCAGAGGCCTGGGTGTGCCCTGTGCAGGGGTTGCCTTGGAAGATCCTGTGCAGGGGTCTTCCTACAGCAAGACAGAGCTTGATGCTTCTGGGTAGGAGGCTTGCCAGTGGAGCTAGAAGAGCTGTAACACTTGTGCAGGGCAAGAGAGGCCTGAGTGTGTCCTGTGCAGGGGTTGCACAACCCCCCCCCCCCAGGCAGCAGAGGCCCTGGTAACATGGCAGCAAGAGAGCCCCACAGGCCCAGGTAGTGTGGTGACAACAGAAGCTTAGAAAGTCCCAGAGGCAGAAGCTCGGGAGATCCTGTGCGGGAGTCTTCCAGCCAGCAGTGAGGACCAGCAAGGCCCAGTAGCAGAGCAGAAGCTTCGGGAGACATACAGGCCACCAAGCAGCATGACGGCAGCCAGAGGCAGTGGTGACGTGAACACAGTATCTGACCTGAACTACAGTGTGCCTGCCCAGTGACATAGAGTGGACATGGGTAATTTGGGGAAGGATAAGTATTTTCCCTTTAGGAATCTGTTGTTATTATTTACTATTTTGCTTTCTATAAATAATAATAATGGTTCTTATTTTGCCAATACTGTGTGTCTCATGTGTCCAGCTAAATCACAGGTGAACTTAGCACTCATAGAGTGGTTGATGCCAGTGGGTATATGTTCTCATTCCTACCAGTCTTGTGAGGCGCAGCCTGTGCAATGCAGACAGACAAACATGTACATACAATGTTTAATAAATATTTATAAATAAATTTATAGATGGCTTGTGTATTAATTTAAGAAAGAGTGATGTGGGCATTCTCTGAGTCCAGACAGTACTGAAAATTATCTGATACCTTCTACAGGTTGTCTGTGAGTGCACATTTCAGAGACCACTGGTCTCCCAAAAAAATAGTGAGCAGAGCATTTTCAAAAGAAGCATCTTGCCTCACTTTTAATTTCAAAACCTCAGAAAAAAATTTCACTTGTCCTAATGGTTTTCCCTTAATAGAACTGTTCTTTGTTAACATCTTTACTCTTTTCTTTCTTCCTGACTTGGCAGTCAAAAAGATCAGATGACCCAGACTTTGTAATTTTAAATTGACTTCCTTGCAGGCAGTAGTTGGGTGAGGAGATGATCTTTAAAACCCACTTTCCTCCTTGGTTTAAAAAAGTTATTCCTTGTTTTTACCAAAGGTGCTTTGGTGCTTTCAGGCTAAAATGCAGAAGACATTTAACACTCATTTGTTTCTTAGTGTGAAACTGAAGAAAAGATGCTGCTAATTAATGTTTCTGTTGTTGTCATTGTCGTTTTGTTCTCTTTCACTTTCTATTTATTAGTCTATCTATCATCTATCTATCTGTCTGTCTATCTAACATCTACTTTTTTTTAAGCTTTGGTCTTACATTGGATGTTGTTGTCGTTGTGTGCCATTGAGTCGATTCCAACTCCTAGCGACCCCATGTGACAGAGTAGAACTGCCCCATAGGGTTTTCTTGGCTGTACTCTTTATGGAAGCAGATCACCAGGTCTTTCTTCTGCAAAGCTGATGTATGGGTCTGGTCTGTCAGTCTTTCGGTTAGTGGCTCGCAGCCCAGTGCTTCACCATTGCCCACCAAAGAAGAAGATAAAGTCATAGGATTTGGGCCTAAAGTGAGCAAGGGGCAGTGCTTAGTCCATTTGTTACTTTGCCCATCCCCAAAGCTGCAGCTTATCTTAGAAAATTAAGGAAGTTACATCTAGTTGTGATGCTTTATCTGAAACAACTTAAGCCTTCTGCTATGGAAAAATCAAGTGGAAGACTTGAACTAGAATAGAGCTCTGTCACATTGTGAAAAATCTATCGTGGTCCAACTTCAGAGAAGAATGCATTCAGAATGTTATTAATTCCAGAACTGTGGCATTTAAGCCTAAGTTACTACCACAACTGTTTCTTAATCAAGTAATCCTTTAGTCTGAGTTTGAAGATGTTTAAATTTGTTTAAAAAAGCATCTTGAGGACAGGAAAACTTGTGGACAGAGAGTAAATGTGGTCTTCAGGCTTCTTAATATCAGGGATTTTTTTTTAAAAGAAAAGATTCAATTCGAGTTTCATGGCATATTTTTGGATGACAAAGACCAAACCAAACCCGTTGCTGTCAAGTCAATTCGATTCTGACTCATAGCAACCGTAGAGGACAGAGTAGAACTGCCCCATAGGGTTTCCAAGGCTGTAATCTTTATGGAAGTAGACCACCACATCTTTGTCCCACTTAATGGCTGGTGGTTTTTGTTTTTTTTTTAAATTTTTTTTATTGTACTTTAGATGAAGGTTTACAGAACAAATAGTTTCTCATTAAACAGCCAGTACACATACTGTTTTATACCATAGGTTTACAATCCCACGACATGTAAACACTCTCCCTTCTCGACCTTGGAGGACCTTTTTTTTTTTGGTGAAAATATACATAGCCAAAGTTACACCATTTCAAAAATTTCTACGTGTACAATTCAGTGACACAGATTACATTCTTCCAGTTGTGCTGCTGTTCTCATTACCCTTTTCCAAATTATTTCATCACCATTATCTTCAACTCACTGCCCCCAGGCTTCCCATCAAAACTTTTGAGTTGCTGTTGTTGATTTGATCTCACATATATAATTCTTTTTTTTTTTTTTGTACCTTAGATGAAGATTTACAGAACAAATAGTTTCTCATTAAGCAGTTAGTATATATATTGCCCTATGGCTGGCTGGTGGTTTTGAACCACCCACCTTTAGGATGATAGTGGTTGTTAATGAACAGCAGTGAGGAATAGGGAAACCCCTTTATGCAAGTGTTTTTATCTGCACAAAGCACTGAACAGAGTAGTAAGTTATAAACATTTCTTGAATCAATACGTTAATGATTTAAAAATAATATTTATGAAGAAAATAATTCACAGAAAAATTTTAGAAGTTGTAGTCATGCACACATTTCATCCATTACTCAAAATAAGAATACAATGGAAACAACCTTAACTGTCTGCCAGTAGGGGGTAGCTACATAAATTATGATTCATCTACTTGGTGAAATCTTCTGTGTTAATGAAAGATGATAGTTATGAATGTCACTTGGAAAACTGTTCGTCATATATATGTTATATGAAAAATGTAACATTCATTTTTGCTATGATTAAATTAATCTAAAATTAGCATTCGTTTCGACAAAACTTCCTCTTTTTCATGTTTTACAGTAATTTTATATTAGTATTGCTTTTATGGAGCCCTGGTGGTGTAATGGTTAAGAGCTTGGCTGCTAACCAAAATGTCGGCAGTTCAAAGCCACCAGTCGCTCCTTGGAAATCCTATGGGGCAGTTCTACTCTATCCTACAGTGATCGCTGTGAGTCGGAACTGACTCAACGGCACCTAGCAACAACATTGCTTTATAGTAATTTTTAAAAGAATTAAATATTTATTTAATGACAAGAAAAATGCCACAAAGCTGCCAACATCTATCATGCTGTATAGCCCCTCCTTTATTGCTGTAACGTGGGTTATAGATTACTCTGCCTTGATGTGCCAGATGACACGCATACATCAGAGAGAACTAAACTTGGCATCCATTTGAGTCACACTAAATGTATGTTTGGTTAAAAATTTTTCTACTTCCTGTAAATCATTCTCATTAACTACTTTCTCTAAAGAGCACAGCTTTCCTTTCTTCCTCTGCAGAAGTGCACATTATAATGAAGGGAAGGGAATGAAGATTAAACGGTTAAAGTTACCAGGTGGGGAAAACTTTGAAAAACTAAAACTATATTTGGAATCATAAACCCTATCTTTAAAGGGATAACAGTCAACTTTAGCATTAGATTATTACTTCTTAGCAAAAAATCCCCCCGATGCTATCCTTCCATGCCAATGCACAGATTATTTTAAGTGCTTCTAAATGACTCAGTATATTATTAGAGTTAATAGATTGTAATACTTAAAATGGCATTAGAGCTCTTTTATGGCTATTCCAAACCCTTTCCCATGTGCCCTTTTTGGTTCTCCCAACTGAAAGGCCACTTGATAATATGGAAATCTC
The DNA here is from genome assembly GCF_000243295.1 of Trichechus manatus latirostris. Taxonomy (NCBI): domain Eukaryota; kingdom Metazoa; phylum Chordata; class Mammalia; order Sirenia; family Trichechidae; genus Trichechus; species Trichechus manatus. The sequence goes on along the minus strand of NW_004444030.1, from coordinate 2,704,132 downwards.
TGCGGTGAAGTTTAGGGAGTTGTGTTGATCTGACTGCAAATGGAGCTTGGTTGTAGATTTGCTTATTTCGTCCTGCTTTTTTGTTTTATTTGGCTATGTCTGAGCAGGTGGGCTGTGTGTTCTTTGTTGTTTGCTCATCTGTGGGCACGATACTTTTCACCTCCTTCTCCAACTGCCAGGATCAGTCACTCAGATATGGTACAGCAGGGCAGGTCTAGCTGAAGAAGAGTTGTTGGGATGGGTAGTTTGTGGCACTTACTACACCCAGCAGAGCTGGCTGGTAGTAAGTGCTGGGCAGGTTCTGGTAGGCCATGCCTGGGTTGCTTGGTGGTGTGATGTTCAGTGCACAGTGCAGGTAGGCAGGATGGAGAGGGGAGATTGTGATGTGTGGAGCTAAGATGGATATGGGAGAGAAGAGAGAGGAACAGAAGCCCAAAACATACAAACAAAAAAGAGTGCTATGGGAGCTTGCTGTTGGAGTGGAGAGATGAGAGACTATGAAATGGAGAAAAACAAAAAGGAGAAGAAGAAGCAAAGTAAGGAAAAGAAAAAATGAATAAATAAAAATTAGAAAGAAAAAAGAAAAGCAAAGCTCCCAGGGATCCCACCAGTGTGGCTGTGAGGTCTGGGGAAGTTGCTCCCAGGCCATGAAGTAAAGTCTGGCTAGAAGGGGTAGAGGTGTCACTCAGCACCAGGTATTCAGGGGACAGGAAAAGAAAGAAAGTATAGAGAGATGAGAAACTGAGTAATGAAGAAAGACAAAAAGGGAAAAAGAGGGAAAAAAAATGAAACAAATAATAAAAAAAAGAACAAGAACCCCCCCCTGCAAACTGAGGGGGTAGATCACAAGCTGCGCAGTACAGCCTGGCTAAAATGGGCTCCCAATTCGAGAAAAGAAAAATACAACAAACAATTCAAAACAATAAAAAAAAAAAAAAAGGCCCAGGATCCCACCAGTGGTAGCATGGGCCGGGCAATAGTTTCACATTTGAGTGGCATTTCACAACCTTTCAGGAAGAAGCAAAGATGGTGCATGGAGCCAAGTATTTGAGAGAAAGAAGGGGGAGATGGTGAGAGGTAAGGAAGAAATCTAAAGAAGTGGAAAAAAACAACACCAGAAGCCAACAAATGGCACTTAGGGAGCTGGCCAGTGC
>NW_004444030.1:2697024-2702878 GCF_000243295.1 Trichechus manatus latirostris | reverse complement strand
CCCTCTGTCTGTGCAAACTGAGGGGGTAGATCACAAGCTGCGCAGTACAGCCTGGCTAAAATGGGCTCCCAATTCGAGAAAAGAAAAATACAACAAACAATTCAAAACAATAAAAAAAAAAAAAAAGGCCCAGGATCCCACCAGTGGTAGCATGGGCCGGGCAATAGTTTCACATTTGAGTGGCATTTCACAACCTTTCAGGAAGAAGCAAAGATGGTGCATGGAGCCAAGTATTTGAGAGAAAGAAGGGGGAGATGGTGAGAGGTAAGGAAGAAATCTAAAGAAGTGGAAAAAAACAACACCAGAAGCCAACAAATGGCACTTAGGGAGCTGGCCAGTGCGGGCGGGTGGAATCCAAGTGACAGTGGGGTGAAGCCAGTGCTTCCCAGCCAAGAAACTGTGGCCGTGGGAAGCAGTGGAGGCTGAATGGGGGTGAAGAAGGGTGGGGGGTGGGAAAGCATATATTGTTGGTTACCGGGTGTTCTGTCTCCTTCTTGAAGCTCCATGAAGCTGATTTCCCATACCCCCTGTTGGTTGATCCCTGATAGGAGTCCAAGATTGTGGATTCCTGCTGTGTTAGCTGTTAAGGGACCTCTGCATGTATTTCCCCTCACTCTCTGTTCTTGGTCAGTTTCTTATTCCATTCGGTGCTTGGCTGAGATCTTTATCTCTTCATTTGATGCTTAGGGTTTCAGGATTGCCATTTTCTCTGTTTTGACTTAGTTTTTTGGATCTTTGCTGTGGAGGGACGGCGTGGTGCTTCTGCCTATAGCACCATGTTGCCCTGGAAGCCAATGTCTTTGGACATGGAGCTTGGGTTGGAGGGTTCTAGAAGATATGAACAGATAGATAACATGAATCTAGGCAGTGAATATGCTGAGATACATTAATTGTATAATCTTTAAGATCTGTCATATGTAACAAACAAAAAATGATTTGTATGCTTTTAAAAATAGCTGGAAAGTCCCTGAAAGAAAAGGAGGAGAATTTTTGGCCTCACTACTGAGAATTTTCATAATTCACATAACCTATTTGTCATTTTCATAACTTTTTAACCTCATTATTTCTTTGGCAAAATTTCTTCATCTAGGACATTCTCTTCCAGATATTCTCACATTGCTTTTATTTCTGGGGACAGGGAAAGGGAACTCCCTGCTATTGTGCCTCCTGGACATCTCAGGCACAATGCTGGGCCTGTGACAGATTTACTCGATTATTCATTCATTCAGCAAAGATTTTGGAGCACCTACAAATAGCCAGGCACTAAATTAGGCCTGGGAAGAATCATGTAGCATATCTTGTTTTTGTGGATTATATAGGTAATTTTGCTTAATCCTCTAAAAGATCCATGTTGTTGTTGTTAGGTGCTGTTGAATAGGTTCCGACTCATAGCGACCCTATGTACAACAGAATGAAACATTGCCTGGTCCTGTGCCATCTTCACAATCATTGCTATGCTTGAGCTCATTGTTGCAGCCATTGTGTCAGTCCATCTCACTGAGGGTCTTCCTCTTTTTCATTGACCCTCCACTTTACCCAGCATGATGTCTTCTCTAGGGATTGGATCTTCCTGATAACATGTCCAAAGTACATGAGATGAAGTCTCATCATCCTTGCTTCTAAGAAGCATTCTGCCTGTACTTCTTCCAAGACAGATTTGTTCATTCTTTTGGCAGTCCATGGTATATGTAATATTCTTTGCCAACACCATAATTCAAAGGTATTAATTCTTCTTCGGTCTTTCTTATTCATTGTCCAGCTTTCAAATTCATATGAGGTGATGAAAATATCATGGCTTGGGTCAAGTGTACCTTAGTCCTCAAAGTGACATCTTTGCTTTTCAATACTTTAAAAAGGACTTCGACAGCAGATTTGCCCAATGCAATATGTCATTTAATTTCTTAACTGCTGCTTCTGTGGGCATTGATTGTGGATTCAAGGAAAATGAAATCCTTAACAGTTTCAATCTTTTCTCCATTTATCAAGATGTTGCTTATCGGTCCAATTGTGAGGATTTTTGTTTTCTTTATGTTGAGTTGTAATCCATACTGAAGTCTGTAGTCATTGATCTTTATCAGTAAGTGCTTCAAGTCCTCTTTGCTTTCAGCAAACAAGGTAGTGTCATCTGCATATCGCAAGATGTTAATGAATCTTCTCCAATCCTGATGCTGCATTCTTCATCATATAGTCCAGCTTCTCAGGTTATTTGCTCAGCATACAGATTGAATAAGTGTGATGAAAGGGTACAATCCTGACACACACCTTTTCTGATTTTAAACCAGTCAGTATCCCCTTGTTCTGTTCAAACAACTGCCTCTTGGTCTATGTACAATTTCCACATGAGCACAATTAAGTGTTCTAGAATTCCTATTCTTCACAACGTTATCCATAATTTGTTATGATCCACACAGTCGAGTGCCTTTGCATAGTCAATAAAACACAGGCAAACATCTTTCTGGTATTCTCTGCTTTCAGGCAAGATCCATCTGACATCAGCAATGATATACCTCATTCCACATCTACCTCTGAATCTGGCTTGAATTGCTGGCAGTTCTCTGTCGATGCACTGCTTCAACACTTTTTGAATTATCTTCAGCAAAATTTTACTTACGTGTGATGTTAATGATATTGCTAGATAATTTCCACATTCTGTTGGATCACCTTTCTTTGGAATGAGCACGTATATATACCTTTTCCAGTCTGTTGGCCGGGTAGCTGTCTTCCAAATTTCTTGGCATAGACGAGTGAGTGCCTCCAGTGTTGCATCTGTTTGTTGAAATATCTCAATTAGTATTCCACCAATTCCTGAAGCCTTGTTTTTCACCAACAACTTCAGTGCTGCTTGGACTTCTTCCTTCAGTACCACTGGTTCTTGATCATATGCTACCTCCTGAAATGGTTGAATATCAGCCAATTCTTTTTCGTTCAATGACTCTGTGTTTGTTAGATGCTTCCTGTGTCGTTCAGTATTTTGCTCATGGAATCCTTCGATATTGAAACTCAAGGCTTGAATTTTTTCTTCAGTTCTTTCAGCTTGAGAAATGTCGAGTGTGTTCTTCCCTTTTGGTTTTCTAACTCCAGGTCTTTGCATGAGTCAGTATAATACTTTACTTTGTCTTTTTGAGCTGCCCTTTGAAATCTTCTGTTCAACTCTTTTACGTGATCATTTCTTCCTTTCGCTTTAGGTACTCTACATTCAAGAGCAAATTTCAGAGTCTCTTCTGACATTCATTTTGGTCTTTTCTTTCTTTCCTGTCTTTTTAATGACCCCTTGTTTTCTTCATGTATGATGTCCTTAATGTCATCCCACAACTCGTCTGGTGTTTGGCATTAGTGTTCAATGCATCAAATCTATTCTTGAGATAGTCTCTAAATTCAGGTGGGATATAGTCAAGGTCATACTTTGACTCTTGTGGACTTGTTTTAATTTTCTTTAGCTTCAACTTGAACTTGCATATGAACAATTGATGGTCTGTTCTGCAGTCGGCCCCTAGCCTTGTTGTGACAGATGATATTGAGCTTTTCTATCGTCTCTTTCCGCAGATGTAGTCTATTTGATTCCTGTATATTTCATCGAGTGAGTTCCGCGTGTATAAACGCCATTTTCCCACCTACTGAACCTTCTTCTTTGTTTCCAACTTTTGCATTCCAATCACTAGTAATTATCGATGCATCTTTGATCAATTTTAGACTGCAGAAGTTGATAAAAATCTTCATTTTTTCATCTTTAGCATTAGTGGTTGTGTGTAAATTTGAATAATTGTATTAACTCATCATCCATGTAGGTGTATGGATACTATCCTATCACTGACAGCATTGTACTTCAGCATAGATCTTGAAATATTCTTTTAGACAGTAAATGTGATGCCATTCCTCTTCAATTTGTCACTCCCAGTGTCATGGATTGAATTGTGTCCCCCAAAAATCTGTGTATCAGTTTGGCTGGGGCATGATTCCCGGTATTGTGTGATTGTCCACCATTTTGTCATCTGATGTGATTTTCCTATGTGTTGTAAATCCTGTCTCTATGATGTTAATGAGGGTGGATGGGCGGCAGTTGTGTTGTTGATGCAGGACTCAATCAACTGGATTGGATTGTGTCTTGAGCTGGTTTCTTTTGGGATGTAAAAGAGAAAAGCAAGCAGAGAGACAGGGGGACCTCATACCACAAAGAAAGCAGTGTTGGGAGCAGAGTGTGTCCTTTGGACCCAGGGTGCCTTCGCGGTGAAGCTCCTAGTCTGGGGGAAGATTGATGAGAAGGACCTTCCTCCGGAGCCAGCAGAGAGAGAAAGCCTATCCTTGGAGCTGATGCCCTGAATTTGGACTTTTAGCCTACTTTACTGTGAGGAAATAAATTTCTCTTTATTAAAGCCATCCACTTATGGTATTTCTGTTATAGCAGCACTAGATAACTAAGACAGCTGGCATAGTAGACCATATGATTGTTTGATTCAAAATGGCCAATACCAGCCCATTTCAGTTTACTAATGCCTAGGATGTCAATCTTTACGTGTTCCATTTAATTTTTTGATGATTTCCAATTTTCCTAAATTCATACTTCGTATATTCCATGTTCTGATTACTAATGGATGTTTGCAGCTGTTTCTTCTCATTTTGAGTCGTGCCACATCAGCAGATGAAGGTCCCCAGAGCTTTACTCCATCCACGTCACTAAGGTTGACTCTAATTTGAGGAGGTAGCTCTTTCCCAGTTGTATTTTGAGTGCCTTCCAAGCTGAGGGGCTCATCTCTGGCACTATACCAGACAGTGTTCCGCTGATATTCATAAGGTTTTCACTGGCCAATTTTTATAGAAGTAGATCGCTAGGTCTTTCTTCCTATTCTGTCTTAGTCTGGAAGCTCCTCTGAAACCTGCCCACCATGGGTGACCCTTCTGGTATTTGAAATATTGGTGGCATAGCTTCTAGCATCACAGCAACACACAAATCACCACAGTGCAACAAACTGACAGATCCATGAGGTAGTCATTATTACCTACATTTTATAAATAAGAAACCAAGGCTATGCAAGGTTAAGTAGCTTGCAGAAGAGCATATAACTGGAAAAGCAAGAATTCAATCCCCAGACTGCTTAATACCACAGTTCAAGGTCTTCCCTGCAGCTGGCCTGCACAAGCGTCATCAGCAATTGAAATAGTGAAGATTTGTGTGGATGGCTCCTCTAAAAGCAGTATGAAAAGCAAATAAATATCAATGAGCTCATACATTAATTTAAAAATATTTAATAAGCTTCTAGTATGTCCCAGGCACTGTCCTGGGGTTGGGGACACAATAGAAATGAACAGACTGGGAGAAGGGAATAGTAACAATAAATGAATAAATACATAAATATATAAGTTCAGGTAGTGATGAAGGGTATAAAAATTAAGAAACATAAAGGGATATCCAGTGATATGGGGAGTTGTCAATTGCCATCGAGTCAATTCCAACTCTCATGGTGACCCCATGTGTGCAAAGCAGTACTGCTCCATAGGGTGTTCAAGGCTGTCACTTTTTGGAAGCAGATCTCCAGGCCTGTCTCCTGAAGAGCCTTTGGATGAGTTCAGACCACTAATCTTCCAGTTAGTAGTTGAGTGCTTAACCATTTGCGCTACCCTGGGCCTCCAACATGGGGAGAGAGGTGCTTTTATGTAGGTCAGAGAGGAAGGTGGCATAGTAGATTGTGTAAAACCCTGTGGATTAGGAGTCTGGGTTGTCTTCTGAGTGCAATGAAAAACCGAAGGAGAACTTTAAACAGAGGAATTACACTATTTTATTTATAGGGTCGCTGTGAGTCAGTATCGACTCGACAGCAATGGGTTTGGTTTTTTTTTTCTTTTTTTTTAATTTATGTTT
>NW_004444030.1:2660189-2696924 GCF_000243295.1 Trichechus manatus latirostris | reverse complement strand
ATTTATGTTTAATATAAAGAAAAGAAAAAAAAAAAAAAAAAACCCACAAACCCGTTGCTGTCGAGTTGATTCTGATTCATAGCGACCTTATATGACAGAGTAGAACTGCCTCTTAGGGTTTCCAAGGGGCGGCTGGTAGATTGAAATTGTTCATTAGGAAACCTTGACCAGATCCTTGCCAGATCACTGTGAAACCACTGAACACTTTCACAAATTACCTCCTTAGAAAATTTGGAGGCCTCAAATCTTAAAAGCTTTGTGAGGATTTAGAAGACAGAAGCAAAGCTAAAGAATTGAGCAATAAGGCCTGAGAAGAAAGTTTATAATAATTTCCAAATCTTTAAAAGGCTAATATACAGAGGACGGTAGCCAGCTTGTTCTTCTTTCCACTTAGAACACTGCACAGATTAAATGTGCCCTGATAGTAGGGTTTGTGTCTTATACCTAACATCCAGGTCATTGACAAGCTCAGAGTAGGCATTTAGTCTATATATTTAATTCATTCATCCGATGGTTATTCATGCCAATATGTATTCAGTTCCATGCTGTGTGCTGGTGATACAAGTAAAATAATCCCCACCTTCAAGAATGTGTTTGATGGAATTCTGATGGGAGAGACAGAAAAATAAAGGGAAACGGTCTGTACAATATGATTGACTTATGATAAAGGTAAATGTATGGTCCTGCAGGAAAGTTCCGAGAGGAGGGGAACTTTTTTCATACTAGGGAAGTCAAGGAAGGCTTCCCAGAGGAAGTGACAGTTAAACTGAGCTCTGGAGGATAAATAGGAGTTGGCCCACGTAAGGAGGGAGGAGGCAAGGGAACAACAGTCCAGTTAGAGAAAACTGTGAACAAGCATCCATGAGGTGAGAAAAGCCTTTGTGGAGTTCCAAGTACTTCACACTGGATAAGGCCAAGAGTCAGAGGAGGGCAGACTTGTGTAGTGAGGGTGGTGAGTTCAGGTTATTAGGGGTCTTACGCATCATGTTAGGGGATTTGACCTTTATTGTGAGGGCACTGGAAAGTTTTAAGTGGTGTTTGAAATCAAATACAGTCTTTCACTTCAGGAATAATTTTCTTATAGTTTTAAATACCAGAATGAGTCTTTACAGTAGATTCTACTCATGTAGAAACTGAATGCTCCATAAAGGACCATGAGTCCATCCCTGTAAGCCTAGAAATCAGGACAATTTCCAGCTCTCTGGGCTGGTTTAGAAATGTTTGCTACATGATAATCAATGGTTTGATCCTCAAACTTGTATTTATTCCTAGACTTAACAAAGTAATTTCTGACTTCTCTGGTGGTGATGGGGACATTGCCAGTCCTTTTGGGAGTTACTGACTGGCATTACTCATGTTTTCATGTATAGACTAGAAGCTAAAGCGTGTGTACTATCCAGAAGAACATAAGTGCCATTGGCATTCAATACTTGATTCTGCATTTTATTTAAAAGGATTACATTTGGAAACGCAGTTCCCTTTGGTTCTCTTTTGGTTTGTTTTAATTACTGGCTTAGGGATAGTAAGCTTAGATTGTAAAACTCAGTCTGTTTATTTAATAAACAATTTTATTTTGTAAAAAGACTAGGACAGGATCTGGCATATAGTCATTCAATAAATGGTATCTATTATTATTGTATATGGCCAGTTGTGATTCAGTGGTAGAATTCTCACCTTCCATTTGGGAGACCTGAGTTCGATTCCCAGCCAATGTACTTCATGCGCAGTCACCACTCGTCTGTCAGTGGAGTCTTGCATGTTGCTCTGAAGCTGAACAGGTTTCAGTGGCGCTTCCAAACTAAGATAGACTAGGAAAAAGGCCTGGTGATCTAATTCTGAAAATTAGTCAATAAAAACCCTATGAACCACAGTGGAGCAATTAGCAGCTGGTCATCCATAGGGATGGCACAGGATCAGGCAGTATTTTGTTCCTTTGTGCATGGGGTCACCATGAGTCAGGGGCCAACTGAACTGTAGCTAACAACAGCAATGCTATCATTTTATAGTAAGTTTTAAGCTGTTGTCCAATGATCTGTGCTTATTCTTGCTTAGTGGTGCCTGCACGATGGACTTCACACCTCATCTTAGCCCCTTTTATCTCAATTGTGTTTTGTAAAATAAATATATACTGGCAACCTATCCCTGATGCATATTAGCTGCTTATGCCTACTCACAGCCTCCCTAGCCTCACTTCTACTCTCCTCACTTCTAATTTCATTTCTCCTTGGCTGTCGTTCCTTGCTCCTATTTAAGGAGCCTGGTTTTCATTGTCTGTATCTGTGATGGTTAAGATCGTGTGTCAACTTGCCTGGGCCATGATTCTCAGTGTTTATACGTGATCACTCCCATGATTGAATTTGCTGAATCAGATGAAAGGGAGTTTCCTTTGGGGTGTGGCCTGCATCTGAATATAAGCAGACGTTCTGGCTTTTTGCTCACTCTGGATCCCTCAGCTGCCTCCTGTCATCTTACCTCCAGTTCTTGGGACTTGAACTGTCAGCTTATCTGCCAAACGTGGGATTCATCAATCCTCACAGCCTGTGTGTGGAGCCCTGCTCTCTGACCTGCCAATCTTGGATTCACCAGCCCCTGCAGCTACGTGAATCAGGAGAAAACTTGCAGTCTTGCCTGCTAATCTTGGAATTCGTCAACCTTCACAGCCTGTGAGTGAGAGCCCTGCTCTCCGACCTGCTGATCTTGGGCTTGCCAGCTTCTGCGGCTGCATGAATTGGGAGAGGCATCTACCCTGATTTACATACTTAGGACGTTCCAGCCTTTGCAACTGCATGAGCTGTTTCCTTGATATAAATCTCTCTCTCTATATATTTATACACTTTACTGGTTTTGCTTCTCTAGAAAACCCAGCCTAGGACAATATCCATCATGGGCATCAGAAAGGCATGTGCGTATTAAATGCTGACTTTAAGGTACTGTACAGAACCATTTGGGGTAAAGTGGCCCCAGTCCTACAAAACACTCTTCCCACATGATCTTAGAATCTCATATTTTCCTAATTGTAAAAGGTTAGTTCTTAGACCCTCTTTTGTGTCTTCCGCACTATATAAGCATTTCTAGCCAAAGAGATCATGATTTTCTGTACTTCAGGGAATAATTTTAATTGTGTATTGGAGAATAGCATTGTTCCCATGATGGAACTATATATGGAATACCTCACATGAAACAAATATATGTACAGTGAGTGGAGATGGGGTGTACCAGTTGAGCCTGATGTGATTCAGGCTTATTTGTGAGTATCAGATGACTTGGTAGGCATATAACATCAAGATAACTCTTTGAAGAGTTTATTTACATGGGCATAGGGGCCTGGCAGGAGGAAGTTTCTATATGGAACCTGGGATAAACATAGTAAGCAAGCCAGAATGGAATCTGTTCCTTTGCCTGCATGATGCATGGTCAGACTCTATGGAGAGAAAGCTCCAGGCAGATGCTGCAGGAACTCTCTCAGCAAAGATATCTGTTACGGATTAAATTGTGTTCCCCTCAAAATATGTATTGAAATCCAGGCTCCTATATCTGTAAATATGAGCCTGTTTGGAAATAGCATTTTCTTTTTTTATGTTAATTAAGCCATACCTGAGTAGAGTGGGTTTTAAATCTAACCATTTCTGAGTTATAGAAAGACCAGAATGGACAGAGACACACATAGGAAGAAGAGAAAGACACATGATAGAGAAAGACACAGCTACGAGGATTGCTGGCTGCTACCAGAAGCTGAAATAGACAAGGAAGGATCTACCCTTAGAGCTACACCCTCAATTTGGACCCTGATCTATGAGAAAAAAAATTTCTGTTTCCTTAAAGCCACCCAGTTGTGGTATTTGTGTTACAGCAGCACTAGGTAACTAAGACAATATCTGTGAAACGTAGGGATATAAGCAGTGCTTCAGCCCAGATTGGTAGTATTGGTGCCCACGTTTAGAGAATCTGATGAACACAAGCATGAACATCCTGAGGGCACTTTATACCACGCTCAAGGATGGCCTGAGTCGGTCCCAACCAGCGGTTTGATTTTGCATTATTGTTATTGATGTGCTTCCACCTGGAAGCAGACAGGTAAATGAGGCTTGGGGATGTTCAGTCAGGTGTTTTCTCAGTTCTAGCATGCTGTCAATTTTAAGATGTGCTGCTTATTTAATGCCAACTCTTTTGCAGGGGGCAGGGAGCAAAGTAACATTAGATGTTCATACCAATTTTCAGATATTTACAGATTCCAGAAAGTTGAAAAATGTTTCTTAAATCCAAAGAAATATGGTATAAAATATCATGCTTGTGCATCCATATTTTACTGGTAGCAACTTAATAACATCAGTTGTTACTAACTGATATCTTTGAAGTCAAATAGATCTGCATTTGTATTCTGGCTCTTCAACTAAGTTGTTTACTGATTTATTTAGGCTCTCAGAGCCTCATTTTCCTCTTTAGTAAACTGAGGTAATAGTGATTAAATAAGTATCACAGGAGATAATTCTAAGCACTTATAATACTGATTGACATGCAATAAGGGTTCAATAATGGTAGTTATTATTATTTTAAGTTTTATCAAATACTAAATCCTAATTTAAAAGGAACATTACCAATTTGGAGAAGGCTATCTGGGCTGGAGAAGGATCTATTAACAAAACCATACAAATAATTGCTGAAAGAGTGGGAATAATTTGCTGGGCACTAGGCAGGAAGTGAGAAAGATGGCATAGGAGTTAAATGCAAAGGTGAAAAACTATCATGTAGGGTAAAATGGGTGTCTTAGGCTGGGTTCTCTAGAGAAGCAAAACCAGTAAATTGTATAAATATATGTATAGAGAGATTTATATCAAGGAAATGGCTTATGTGATTGTAGAGGCTGGAATGTCCCAAGTCTGTCGATCAGGATAGAGGCCTCTTCTGATTCAAGTAGCTGCAGGGGCTAGCAAACCCAGGATTGGAAGGTTGGAGAGCAGGGCTCTTGCTCACAGGCTGTGAAGATTAATGAATCGCAAGATTGGCAGGCAAAACAGCAAGCCTTCTCCTGATTCATGTAGCTGCAGGGGCTGGCGAACCCAAGATTGGCAGGTAGGAGGGCAGGGCTCTTGCTCACAGGCTATGAAGATCGACAAATCCCAAGATGGGCAGATAAGCTGATAGCTCAAGTCCCAAGAACTGGAGGTCAGATGAACAGGAGGCAGCCACAAGATCCAGAGTGAGCAAAAAGCCGGAACGTCTGCTTATATTCAGATGCAGGCCACATGCCCAAGGAAACTCCCTTTCAACTGATTGGCTACTCACAGCAGATCCCATCATGGGAGTGATCACATATAAACACTGAGAATCATGGTCCAGCCAAGTTGACACACAATCTTAACCATCACAATGGGGAACAGACTTGTTGTGTAAAAATCTAGGTATTTAGAAAATAATGGTTTTCACATATTAACAACCAGGCAATTTTAATAGGTGCATTCTGCATTCTTACTTAGCTCAAGCTTTGTTGATTCAGACTACACATATTTGTTATCTTGGCCGATGCTGATTTTTAACTTTGATCTGCATAGAAAGATCAGTAGTAAGAATTCCTGAGGTCAGTGTCTTAGAAATTTGAAACAGTCATAAGATTAGTATGATTTGCCATCTTGATTGCTTTAGTGTTTTTTTTTAAAAAGCCCTTATTTGGTCTTTTATGTAGTGACGGTATAGGAAGATGCTAGATATCTCGTGGGAAGAAAAACTTGAGGCTGTCTTAGTTTCGTTCTCTTCATCACAATGAGTCATGCCTTAGAAAATTCCCTCTAATCTGTTTGTACTACAAGCTCCTTATCTGTAGAAAGAAATTAATAAACATGGTCTTAGATCCTCACGTAAAAGGGCCATTTTCATCTAGGTCTTATCTATTTGACTCTGTGCTCAAATGAATGGCAATGAAATAATAAGGCCTAGGGTTCATGGGATGAGTATTGTGATACCAAGATTACTGATGTTTTTAATACGGCCTTTAAAGTAGTATTCTCAATTACTATTAACTATGAATATGAGAGTCCTTGGGTGGTGCAAACTGTTAACGCGCTTGGCTGCTAACCAAAAGGTTGGAGGTTCAAGTCCACCCAGAGGCACCTCAGAAGAAAGGCCTGGTGAACTACTTCCAAAAAGTCAGCCTTTGAAAACTCTATGGAGAGCAGTTCTACTCTGACATACATGGGGCTGCCATGAGACAGAATTGACTCGATGGTAACTGGTTATGAGCATGGAATCTTATTCTTCAAATGCAAAACATGAGCCTACAAATGCTCTGAGACAGAGCTCTTATTTAGCCTGTCTCTTTAACAAACCTGGACCAAATGTGACATTAACAAAGTATTCTGTGTAAACCGAGGAGCCCTGCTGGTGCAGTAGTTAAGAGCTTGGCTGTTAACCAGAAGGTCAGTAGTTTGAATCCACCAGCTGCTCCTTGGAAACCCTGTGGGGCAGTTCTACTCTGTCCTGTAGGATTGCTATGAGTCGGAATCAACTCAATGGCAATGAATTTGGTTTTGTGTGTGTGAATGAAAAGAATAGTACTTAGTTTCTCCATCGTTGTATCTCCCTCGATTACATTAATGACCATGCATAACTAGTAAGATGGTTTGTAGATATTGCATTCCTATGATGGAAATAGGTGCAAGTTTAAGGAGCTTCCAGGAAAAAAGGCAGGCACAAGGGTAAAGGAGAAGCATCACCAGCATTAGGCCTGGAACTGGGAGGCTTCATTGTGATGCATTGCACTGCTCTGGCATTCTTGGCCCTGCTGAGTTTCACTGCTGCAGGCAAGTATCTAGATGAATCTGTTGTCTGCATTTCTTCCATTGTTGATCTGTCACATTTGCAAGGGTATAAGGATGCATAATGTAGACAAGGAGCTGAGGATGATTTTGTATGTGCCAGATGGGAGTGTGTGATACAGTCTCTCCTGACTCTGGAAATGTCTGGCTTAGAATGTTCTTGAGCTACAAAAGCATCTCCTCGTTATTGCGTACAATTAATTACATGCCATCAGTTTATTGTTTGCTATAAATGGCTACAGACTTGTCTTCATTTACATTTAAGAAGGCTTACTCTTTGCCCAACAAAGCATCATTTTTCATAGAAATGTCTGTCGTAGAGAAGTGCAGGTGCTCTCTCTCTCTGAGGAAGATGTGGCACAAGCCCAGCAGGACTCTGGTGTTTTTACACAGTAACTCTTGGTTACAAGGGCTTTCCTGTCTTTTAATCAGTAAGGACCTCTTTTATTCCACATCTCCGTCCAGTTTACCATGTTTTGAAAAATGTTGGTTATCAAACAAACTGTATGTATTAAGTAAAGATTTTCCCCATTTTCATTAAAAACAACAGCCATAACTCAGAAGTTCTGATCGCTTGATAAAATTAGAGCAAAAAGAAAAAAACTGATGTTTTAGTTAGGCTTTTGTTGACTTTATTAGGAACATAAAACATAATTTCCATTAGTTAATGCTTTAAAAATGATGAATAAACAGCTGTACAACTTCTTTACTGCCTTCACAGTCCACTAGGAGTATAGACACTTCAGACTGGGCGTCTCTGAATCACTCAGTGACAATACCATGTAGATGTTATATTATTATTATTTATTAAAAATTGTACAATAGTTGCATAAAATTTTCATTTAAATCTTTACAAAAATCCCTTCAAATAGTTATTTTGTTCCCATAGTATGAAGACACTAAGATAGAATATAAATTACTTGCCTGGTATCACATAGCTATTCTGAGATTCTACCTTCTAAATCAGGCCCAAAGCTCTTTTTTCAGACATTTTTGGTTGCATACCTTCTAAAAGCTTTAAAAAACTATACAACTCTTTTGCATTTTTAAGCTGATATGTAAAATTTTTCATCACAGGTTTGCATAGTCTCAAAGGTGGAATTTTCAACACATTTCCATTTAATGAGAAAACTGTTACATCAGTCTTTTAAATGTATCCAATGGCATATAGTGATCTTCATCCAGTTAAAAAATATATGAACAAGGTCTTTAATGGTCAGAAATTACACATCGTGCTTTTTTCTCCTTGGACTTGTATTTTTATTCTATTTTCCCAAGAGTGTTATCTTAATGTTTTTATAGTCAAACATTTTATTAGTCATAGTATTATATTTCTTTGAAAGCAAGTATGTATATAAATTCAACATAATCTTTAAAACCCTATAATCATAAACTCTAGGTATTAAAAGATTTCTTCTGGACTGAGCTATCGTTAAAATTTTTATTAATATGTAATAAATTATACACACACAAATGAATAAATATATGCATCCGCTTTACTTATTGGATCAAGTTTTTCTTTTTTGGTTTAATTGTCTTCAAGTGAAAGTTTACAGTTCAAGTTAGTTTCTCATACAAAAATTTATACACATATTGTTATGTGACCCTCGTTTCTCTCCCTATAATGTGACACCACACTCCTCCTTTCCACCCTGGATTTTCTGTGTCAGTTCAACTAGCTCCTGTCCCTTTCTGCCTTCTCATCTTACCTCTGGACAGGAGCTGCCCATTTAGTCTCATCTATCTACTTGAGCTAAGAAGCACTGTCTTCACGAGTATCATTTTATGTCTTATAGTCCAGTCTAATCATTGTCTGAAGAGGTGGCTTCAGGAATGGTTTCAGTTCTGGGCTAACGGAGGATCCAGGGCCATGTCTTCCCGAGTCCCTCCAGTCTCAGTCAGACCATTAAGTCTGGTCTTTTTACTAGAATTTGAGTTCTGCACCCCACTTTTCTCCTGCTCTGTCAGGGACTCTCTGTTTTGTTCCCTGTCAGGACGGTCTTTGGTGGTACCCGGGCATCATCTAGTTCTTCTGGTGTCAGGCTGATGGAGTCTCTGGTTTGTGTGGCCCTTTCTGTCTCTTGGGCTAATATTTTCCTTGTGCCTTTGGTGTTCTTCATTCTCCTTTGCATCTTAGATGGCTGCTCGCTAGCTTTTAAGACCCCAGACACCACTCACCAAAATGGGATGCAGAACATTTTCTCAATAAACTTTGTTGTGCCAATTGACCTAGACGTCCCCTGAAAGCATGGTCCCCAGACCCTCGCCCCTGCTATTCTGTCCCTCGAAGTGCATGGTTGTATTCAGGAAACTTCTTAGCTTGTGGTTTAGTCCAGTTGGGCTTATTTCCCCTGTAATGTGTGCTGTCCTTCCCTTCACCTAAGATAATTCTTGTCTACTATCTAGTTAGTGAACACTCATCTCCCTCCCTCCCCACCCTTTAACCAATAAACA
This sequence comes from Trichechus manatus latirostris, assembly GCF_000243295.1. NCBI lineage: Eukaryota > Metazoa > Chordata > Mammalia > Sirenia > Trichechidae > Trichechus > Trichechus manatus. The sequence continues at coordinate 2,687,661 of NW_004444030.1, read as the reverse complement.
ATGTTTTCTTCTGTGTTTAAACCTTTTCTTGAATTCTTATAACAGTGGTCTTGTATAATATTTGTCCTTTTGCGTCTGATTAATTTCAGTCAGCATGATGCTTTCCAGATGCCTCCATGTTATGAGATGTTTCGCAGATTCATCATTGTTCTTTATCATTGTGTAGTAGTCCATTGTATGAATATACCATAATTTGTTGATCCGTTTGTCCATTGATGGGCACCTAGGTTGTTTCCATCTTTTTGCTATTGTGAACACATGCTGCAATGAACATGGGTGTGCATGTATCTATTTGTGTGACAGTTCATATTTCTCTAGGATATATTCCAAGGAGTGGGATTTCTGAATCATATGGTACTTCTCTTTGTAGCTTTTTAAGGAAGCACCAAATCGATTTCCAGAGTGGTTGTACCATTTTATATTCCCACCAGCAGTGTATAAGTGTTCCAGTCTCTCCACAACCTCTCCAACATTTATTATTTGTTTTTTTGATTTGTGCCGGTAATGTTGGGGTGAGATGGTATCTCATTGTAGTTTTGATTTGCATTTCTCGAATGGTTAATGATCGTGAGCATTTCCTCATGTATCTGTTAGCCACCTGAATGTCTTCTTTGGTGAAGTGTCTGTTCATAGCCTTTGCCCATTTTTTAATTGTTGAGATTTTGCAGTATCTTGTAGATTTTAGACGCCGATCGAGTTTATTGTAGCCAAAAATTTTTTTCCAGTTTGTAGGTTGTCTTTTGACCTTTTAGCGAAGTCTTTTGATGAGCATGTGTTTGATTTTTAGGAGCTCCCAGTTGGATCAAGTTTTATAATGTGGCCAAGTAAGAGAAAAGAGAAGACTATAAAGAGAGAAAGAGAGATGGAATGAGGGAGATAAAAGAAAATATTATTTATTGAGTTTTTACCATGTACTTGTAAAGGAAAGGGAGAAAAAACAGAGAAGAGAGATGGGAAAAGAGAAAGTAAGAGAATCAGAGGATTAATGAAGAGATGAAGGAAAGAAAAGGGGATTTTATTTTATTACATATTTGAAGTGAGGGGGAGCAAGCATTTTTTCAATATAATTACACCGATCTGTAAAATGGAAGTCAATGGGAATACACACACGCACACACGCACAGACACAATCAAGAATGCTCATAACATCTAAATTTTAAAAAGCCATTAATTTTTTTTTAAAAAAGGAAACCCTAAGTTAATTGGCTCCTTTATCTCTGGAAGTAATTGTCCAACAGTGTTATTAAGGATAAAATTCAGTGATGAGAAATTTATGGGAATTATATCATCCAATGGAAAAAAAGTATTAGAGGCTGTACAACTTTGTATTTACAGCATAGATGGCCTGTTTTACTTATAAAGCAAAATTAAAGGCATCAAACTGATAAAATAAGTAGAATCTTTATATTCTAAAATTATTCTTTCTTTCAACAGAGATTCTTTGGGGGGACACTTTTCAAAGTATGGATGCCTTAGTACATTTCTGTGTCAACTGATGATTAATTAGAAATAAAAACAAAACACTTGTGAAAGCGTATGACTAATTATACTATTTAAGACAATATGAAAATATTTCCCAACTTACAAAAAGATTGTATATTTGTTTGTCCCAAGTTTTGTCATTTACATTAACTGCATATTCTTCTTTTTAAACATAAATAATAGTATCTGAAAGGGGTTCCTGGTATTATGTCTATCGATGATATGGTAAATCATGTACTGGGCACTATTACTTGAAGTCTGTTTATAATTCACATGTATCTTCATGCTTAAATTTGCAGGCCACCTTGACACAGATCCAAATATAAGTATTTCTTATAAATTATTGAAGTATCTAATTTAATGAAATTCAGTTATATGGTCATGTTTGAACAATTCTTCATTTTGAAAATTACATATGAGTAATCATTATATTCAGAGTCATACTGTGGTTAATTATCTAAATTAGATAGACAGAAATATGTATTTTGGATTGGATAGAACAAGTGTCATTTAGCATTGAAAGGTCAGGCTAAAGACATTTCTAAATGGTACTTCCAACAACTGCAGTCCTTTTATTGCCAAAAGGCAGTCAAAAATGCATTTCCCCATATAATTTTGAATATAGAAAAAGGAAATCAAAGAAGTAAATTCCAGTTTCATCTTTTAGCTAAATGTCTCTCTGATCAGCATGAATCTTTGCCAAATGTCTTCCTTAATAGCTTTGTAAACTGTTGTTTGCTTCAAAATTATAATGGTTGTAGAACGGTAGAACAACATCATTCTATTCCTTTCGAATAATGATTTTTGCCTTCTCCAATCTAGCCCCTAAAGACACCTTTCGAGCTTTCTTGCCTTTGGTTTGCTAGGCCAGAGGAGGAAAGTTACATGAAGCCTCATCTTACTTAGCACTGGTCTTCTGTGAAAACAACTATATTGAGAAAAGTGCTTTGTCCAGGGAACTTAAAGTACTTCACAAACTTTTTGAATGGCTTTATTGTATGGCTGATGTGGGCTGATGCCCACTCGTTAGCCATGTCTTTCCCTTAGCCTGGGTTCTTCTGGTCTAAACATAACTAGGAATAGTATCATTTATGCCTATAGTTTCAAAAACGCAATATGATGGCAAGTCTTTAGTTATAGATTCCTAGACTACCACAAGGTGGGGCTAAATTACAGTTGGACGGCTATCTTTTGCTACAGGAGCAGGCAGTTACCTAACTTTATTTTTGCTATTGTTGTTGCTGCAGTTATTAGGGGGTGGAAGAGAGGAGAATAAGCAGTATAGCAATATTAAACTTACGAACTTTAGTGATTGAAATATTTCAAAACAACTTTGGAAGAAGTATTTCTTCTTCCCAAATGTTCTTTTTTAGTGAATATATATCATTTTTTTCTTGCCAAATTGTTAGCTTGAGTTTTTGCATTTACTGTTTAGGTACCCTGAGTACTTGTTTTGATTTATTCTATATCTGCATATATAAGATAAAATGGTACTTTAAAAGGGATTTTTAAAGCATTCTATAAGGTAAAATTCTTGTTAGTAGCTCTTTATTTCTTTCCCCATTTCCTTTTCTTCCTTTCTTTTGCCTCCTCTTCCATCTGTCTTTCATTTTTACCTGATGACTAATATACCAAAGGATATTTTTCCATTTTCTACATCTCCTCCTACATCTGTGACTGCGTAAGGCTGAACTAGCTATTCTGAGACAAAACTGAAGGAACTCACTGGGTTGGAAGACGTGTACCCAAAGGATTTGAGATCTGATCTTAGGTACCAAATACTGATGAAATCAAATTGTATTGATAGCATTCATTTATTCATTAACCGGCTGTTCATTTAACACCTACTTTGGGCTAGGTACTATAGTAGGCATTAAGTATATATTATGAAGAAGAATGCAGCATCAGGATTGGATAGCCTCATTATAACTGGTGATACCCTGATGATACAACCTTGCTTGCCAGAAATGAAGATGACTTGAAGCACTTACTGATGAAGGTCAAAGACTTTAGCCTTTAGTATGGATTACACCTGAACGTGAAGAAAACAAAAATCCTCACAATTTCGACTGATAAACAACATCACGACAAACTGAGAAGAAATTAAATTTGTCAATGATTTTATTCTACTTGGATCAACAATCAACAACCATGGAAGCAGCCGTCAAGAAATCAAATGACATATTGCATTGGGCAAATCTGCTGCAAGAAACCTCTTTATAGTTTTCAAAAGCAAAGATGTCAATTTGTTGACTAAGGTGTATCTGACCCGTGCCATGGTTTTCGCAATCACCTCCTATGCATATGAAAGTTTGACAATGGAAAAGGAAGACAGAAGAACTGATGCATTTGAATTGTGGTGTTATTGAAAAATATTGAATATACTGTGGACTGTCAGAAGAATGAACAAATCAGTCTTAGAAGAAATACAGTCAGAATGTTCCTTAGACACAAGGATGGCAAGACTTTGGTTCTCTTACTCTGGACACATCATCAGGAAAGAATAATTGCTGAAAAGGACACTATGTTTGGTAAAGTAGAGAGTCAGTAAAAACGAGGGAAACCTATAGATGGATTAACACAGTAGCCACAACCATGGACTCAAGCATACCAACGATCATAAAGATGGCACAGAACCAGGCAATATTTTGTCCTGTTATTAACAACAGCAGTTAATAAAACAGACATGAATTATTTTCTAATCAAGTCTTTTGTAAAGGCACGGATAATAAGTATACAGTTTGTTGAGTAGCCAATACTCAAGTCAAGATATAAAACATTTTTATAACCAAAGAAAGTTCCTTTTCCAATCAATTCCCCTGCCCACTCCATTACCCCCACCTCTTCTTGCACTACATATAAATGAAATGTGCTTTTTCTTGTATGGTTTCTTTTGCTCAGCATAGCATTTTTGAGGTTCATCGGTGTTGTTGGGGGTACCAATAGTGCATTCCTTTTTATTACTGTGTAATTCTCAGTGTATGAATATGCCACAATTTGCTTAGCTATTCTACTAATGATGGAAATTAAGTTGTTTACAATTTTTGACTATCTTGAATAAAGGTGCTATGAACGTTCTTATACTTATCTTTTGTAGACATATTATTTCATTTCTTTTAGATAAAACCCAAAAAACCAAATCAGTTGCCATTGATGCCAACTCATAGTGACCCTATAGGACAGAGTAGAATGGCCCCATAGGGTTAGCAAGGCTGTAAATCATTATGGAAGCAGACTGCTACATCTTTGTCCCGTGGAGCACCTGGTAGATTCAAATCACCAACCTTTCAATTAGCAGCCAAACACTTAACTATTGTGCCACCAGAGCTTCTTTTGGATATGTACCTGTCATGGTTTGAATTACGTCCCCCCAAAAATGTGTATATCAATTTGACTGGGCCATGATTCCCAGAATTGTGTGTTTGCCCTCCATTTTGTGATTGTAATTTTATGTTAAAGAGCATTAGGGTGGGATTGTAACACCACCCTTACCCAGGTCACATCCCTGATCCAATGTAAAGGGAGTTTCCCTGGGGTGTGGCCAGCACCACCTTTTATCTCTCAAGACATAAAAGGAAAAGGAAGAAAGCAGAGAGTTGGGGACCTCATACCACCAAGAAAGAAGCACTGGGAACAGAGTGCGTCCTTTGGACCTGAGGTTCCTGCACAGTGAAGCTCCTAGTCTGGGGGAAGACTGATGATGGCAAGGACCTTCCTCGAGAGCCGACAGAGAGAGAAAGCCTTCCCCTGGAGCTGACACCATGAATTTGGACTTCTAGCCTACTAGACTGTGAGAAAATAAATTTCTCTTTGTGAAAGCCATCCACTTGTGGTATTTCTGTTAGAGCAGCACTAGATGACCAAGACAGTACCTAAAAATGAGATTGCTGGGTCCCAGCATATGTATATTTTAACTTTATAATAAATTACCAAATAGTTTTCCAAAGTGGATATACCATTTTATACTCTCAACAATAATATAAGAGGTTTCTAGTTTTTCCACATACTCGACAACATTTGGTATAGTCCATGTTTTAATTATAGCCATTCTAGTGAATATAAAGTAATATCTTGTTGTGGCATATTTTGCATTTTCCTAATATTTAACAATGTTGAGTAAGTTTTCATGTGAATTTTGGACCTTTGTATATTTTCTTTTTTGAAATGCCTGTTCTTTCGTCCATTTTAAAGTTAGTTTGTCTTTTTTTATTATTATTTGTAGACATTATGTATTTTGTCAGATATTTGTATTGCAAATGTTCTCTCTCAGTCTGGTTTCCCATTTCATTTCTTAATGGTGTCTTTCATAGAGCAGAAGTTTTAAAATTTTGATTAGGTTCAATCTATCCATTTTCCTGTTATAGTTAGGGTCTTTTATGTTCTAAGAAATCTTTGCCTATCTCAAGGTCATTATGCTATTCTTCTATATTTTCCTCTAGAAACTTAATTTTCAACTTTTACATTTAGTTTTATGACCATCTTGAATTAATTTTGTGTTTGGTGTGAGGTTCTTTTTTTTTCCCCAGAGGGCAATCAAGTTGTTCCAGAACCATTCAGTGAAAACGCTGACCTTTCCTTATCAAGTTAAATTACCTTGGCATATTTGTCAAAACTCAATTGACATTTAAATCTATAAATTTTTTCAGCCATACTTTAGTCAAATCCCACAAACTTTGGTATGCTATGTTTTCATTTTTATGGAGTTCAAAAAATTTTATATTTCTCTTATAATTTCTTCCTTGACTGATGTCTTAGTTATCAAGTGCTGCTATAACACAAATAACAACAATTGGATGGTTTTAACAAACAGAAAGTAATTCTCTCACAGTCTAGGAGGTTAGAAATCCGAATCCAGGGTGCCAGCTCCAGGGGAAGGCTTTCTCTCTCTGTTGGCTCTGGGGGAAGGTCCTTGTCATCAATCTTCCCCTGCTCTAGGAGCTTCTCAGCGCAGGGACCTGGGTCCAAAGGATATATGCTCCTGGCTCTACTTTCTGGGTGGTATGAGGTCCCCTATGTCTCTCTGCTCACTTTTCCCTTTTATATCTCAAAAGAGATTGATTTAAGACACAACCTAATCTTTTAGATTGAGTCCTGCCTCATTAAAGTAACTGCTGATAATCCCACCTCATTAACATCATAGAGACAGGATTTATAACATATTGGAAAATAACATCACATGACAAAAAATGGTGAACAATCACACAATACTGGGAATCATGGCCTAGCCAAACTGATACACATTTTAGGGGGACACAATTCAATCCATAACAACCGATGAGTTAATTAATAATGTGATTTAATTCCAAATATTTTATTTTCCATATATATATTTTAATTAACTTCCAATTTAATTATTTGTGGTTAGAGAAATAGAGAACTTTGCACCATTTCAATCCTTTTGAATTTAGTGAGACTCTCATGTGTCAGTGTATAGTATATCTTAGAATGTTCCACACGCACATGAAATTATACGTATTCCACTGTTATCAGGTGGAGTATTATATAAATGCAAATTAGATCAAGATAGTTGGTAATGTTGTGAAGTATTTTATAGTCTACCTTTTTTGTCTACTTGATCTACTAATTACTGAGAGGAATGTCAAAATCTCCAATTAAATTTTTGAGTTTGTCTATTTCTCCTTTTAGTTCTATCAATTTTTTCTTCATGTAACTTGAAGTTGTATATTAATCGCGTACACATTCAGGATTTTTACATCTTCTTGACAAATTTACTTTTTTATCATTATAAAAATCTCTCTTTGTAACTTTTAATATTTCTCGTCTTGAAAAGCTCTCTAAGGAGCTGACTTTTAAATAAAGACTTGAAGAACGAAGAAGAGCCAGCTCTTTGAATAGCAAAGAGAAGGGCATTCTGGGTGAGGATTTATCATGTATGAAGGTCCTGAAACAGGAAGGAGCTTGATTTTTTTGAAGAACTAAAACATGCCCAGTATGGCTTGAACCTAGCAGACAAGGGGGGAAATGGCATGAAATTATTTTTGGTGTATAAGGAATAAGTCTGATCATATATGGCCTTGAATATCACAGTAGGGAATTTCTTTCTAAGGCAAGTAAAACCACTGAATGGTTTTAAGCAAGGGAGTGACATAAACTTATTTCAGTTTTTAAAAACATGGAGAATCGATTGTAACAGAAAAGAATGAAACCAGGCAGGTCAGTCGGGAGAATATTATGGTGATCCAGGGTGACGGTGGGTAGTTAGGACTGGGGTAGTGACTATGAATATGCAGGGAAAAAAAGGCATATTTGAGGTATATATTGGAGGTAGGAATGACAGGGTTGCTAATGGATTGAATGTGAACGGTGGTAGGAAAAAGGAATGTATCAAGGATTACTCCCAGGTTTCTGGCTTTAGAAACTGAGTAGATGCTGAAGTCCTTTCTTGAGATGGGAGAAGGTTGTAAGTCCTAATTATTCTCATGAATTTTTCATCACATTTAAATGTCTTTTATTAAGGGAGAGCACAAACTTTAGAATCAGCAGACTGTGTTCTAAAATGATTTCTTCCACTTACTAGCATTATCTTTCTGTATCTATAAAGAAGGGAGAATGACACATACTTCATAGGGCTATAGAAAACATGTGAGTATATATCTGGCTTACAATAAATGTTAGCTAAAGAAAAGAATCATTTCATTTTCACTGAAATATTTTTACTTTTAACAACAAAGAAGTCATTCCATATTTGGTAACAGAAATTTAAGCTTAGTAAAAACCAAGCCAAACCCACTGCTGTCGAGTCAATTCTGATTCATAGTGACCCTACAGGACAGAGTAGAACTGCCTCATAGGGTTTCCAAGGAGCGCCTGGTGGATTTGAACTGCCGACCTTTTGGTTAGCAGCTATAGCTCTTAGCCACTACACCACCAGTGTTTAGTGGGGGAAAAAGCCAGAATATAGCAAACTGCGAAGAGAACATATGGTAAAGATACGAGGATATGAGTGTAATTACTTTTTTAGGAAGCTTGGCTACAAAAGGAAGGTGAGAGTCGATTACTGTGAAGAATCATTTTTCTTTTTCTTTTGATGGTTCTTTTTGGTATGTTTGTCTTTATGATTGTTGAGACTTGAGCTTGTTTATATGTTGAAAGACAGAAGATACATGAGAATATATCATTTATGGAGACCTAATAAGACAGAGGAGAGAATGTGATTCAGAGCACAAGTAGTGCAGTAACCTTGAAAAAGAGCAGGGAACACACCTTAGTCTAAGAAAGGGAAAGGACATAAAAGTAGGTTCCAACAGAGAAAAGTTTGTAGTTACAGGGAAAGAATTTGGGAAAGTTTACATCAAATCGAGACTTTCCTCAATAAAGTAGTAAAAGAAAAGGATCATCCAACTAATAGAGATAATAAAGGTAAGGACTCTGAGGAGAGTAGAAAATTGTGCAAAAAGGAAGCAAAAAAAGACACAAATCAGTTGTTGAATGCCTTTGTTAGTTATTAGTGTTTTGGTTGCAATTTACCAGAATTCAATTCACGATGACATAGGCCAAAAAAAAAAAAAGAGAAATGAATTTTAAAAACAATAATTTTTTTTAAAGAAATCTATGAGCAGTGATGCAACTAGAACCCAGGAGGAAGTATTACTGGGAGCTGGAAATTCACCTGTGATTCAGAGATTAATCTTTGTCCACATCTTGTCTCTGCCTCGTTCCACGTGTCTGTTTGTTAATCTTTCTTGGTAGCTTCATGGTATTCCTAACTTCATTTGGTAGGTGGAATATCCACAGCCTAGAGCTACCAACGCTACGAAATGACTTACTGTATCTCTGTTTCATTCCAAATTTCCTGAAAAATTGCTCTGATTGATCCAGACTTTGGATCAGGTGTCCATCTATGGTCCAATCATTTCTAAGCAGAAGGCAGGATTATATCATACAAATATGTTGCCAGGACCCACAGTTATATTAATCATTGTTAAATAACCAGGCACCCCACATGTCTCTGTTACAAAGGCACTGAGGGACTAAGTAAGGTTGGAGACAATGAATTTTGTTGCAACCAACCTACTAAATGTGTAGTTTATTGTTTTCCAACGTGACTCAGTATCCCTGATATAGAAGCAGAGAAAGTGAATGAAGGGTCAGATTAATTTCTGATTGAGAAAGATATTAAAGATGCTGTAAGAATAGCTGGAGGAATGTGTCATTGTGTCTAGTCCAGATAGACTATGGATATTATAAATGAGTAAAGAATATAGAATGCCTAGAAGGAAAGGAGGAGTGGAGCCTCTCAAATCTTGAAGAGGTGGAAGCACATGTGTACGGAATAAAGTAAGAGAATTAGAAAGAGAGAAGACTGCCATTAGACAGAAGTGTCTTTGAATTGAAGATTTCTGAAGTAGTACAGTTCTGTGAAAGGACAAGACCTTGGATATAGTCATGGAAGTGGATGGCTGAAGTGAAGATACCGCTGGTCAAGGTGCAAGATCAGTTTTTGTGACTGTCTGGCAGAGATCTGCTTCAGTGAAATGAGTAGTTCAATACATACATGTTACAGAATTGATGGTTTACTGTGACACCAAGGATACATTTTCAGCAGAGGCTACAAGCAGGTAAACTTATAAATGTTTGGTAAGCAATTTTCTCAAATTACTCTTGTTCTGCAAGGGAGATAAACTTGAGTAGGGGCTATGGTATTCTGTTTATCCAGAGTAATATTCTGCCAGGTCAAAGGCAGTCCCCTTGAGGGTTCACCAGGTCTACTATATCCCCGATCATGTCACCATGAAACCTCACAATACTTACATGACTGAAAAAAGAACTGACATTTTACCAAGTCATGTCATCTGGATCTAACATTTGGGTTCCAGTAACCAGTGCCATCTTGCTCCAGTGTCTTTGCTATACATAATACTGATTATATATCTGACATGTGCAGTCACATTGTAGCTATGTAATGATGATCAATATCTAGCATACATGCTCATCTAAGAGGGGTTAGGCATGTCATATCTAGTCCAGACTCCCCTCAGCCATCCATATGTTTGTAGGACCCAAGGTAGGTCCTGTAATGGAGAGAGGCAGTCAGGGGCTAGAATCCTACATGATTGAGAGAGATCCACTAGAAAGATTGTACAATAATGACAGGGAAGGGAAGAAGAGAGTTTTGCAGTAAATGTATATTAGGCTTTTGTAGATTTTTGCACAAATGTAGATTTTCACAAACAACCAAGTTCAGGCGTATTACCAAAAATAAACAGTTTGCTCACTTATCTTTAAAGATACGGAGTCAGAATTGTAGCACGGTATCATGAGAAAGATTGTCAGAAATACTCAGCAGTTAGAGAAATGTTAGTCTGCAGACCCAGAAAGTCTATGGAGTTGGAGAAGGCTCAAGAATTCCCAGAGGGACTTGGGAAAGACTTTTGTGGTCTATATGTTGTTGTTGTTAGTTGCCATCGAGTTGATTTCTATTCATGGCGCCCCATGTGTGCAGAGTAGATCTGCTTCTTAGGGTTTTCAAGTCTGTGACCTTCTGGAAGAAGATCACCAGGTGGCACCTCTGGTTGGGTTTGAACAACCAAACTTCCAGCTAGTAGGTGAGTGCTTAGCCATATGTTCTATGGTTTGAATTTGGGGTGATGCTAAGCCACATGAAGATCACCCAGGAGCAGAAGCTCAAAAGAGACAAGGACTTTCCTCTAGAGCTAACAGAGAAAGAATCCGCTAGAGCCGGCACCATGAATATGGACTTCTAGCCTCCTAAACTGTGATAAAATAAATTTCTTTTTGTTAAAGCCATCCTCTTGTAATATTTCAGTTATAGCAGCACTAGATATCTAAGACAGAATTTGGTACTGGGAATGGAGTACTGCTCTAACAAATACCTACAATGTGAAAGTGAATTTGGAATTGGGTAATGGGTAGAGGGTTGAAGGTTTGACGGTGCATAATAGTAAAAGCCTAGATTGCCTTGAAGAGACTGTTGGTAGAATTATGGATGTCAAAGACAATTCTGGTGAGGGTGCAGAAGAAGTGAGGCGAGCTACAGAGAAAGTCTCTATCATCTTAGAGCATACATATGGCACCAGTAACAGAATGTTGCTAGAAATGTGGATGTTAAACGTGTTTCTGGTGAGACTTTAAAAGAAAATGATGAACATGTGATTGGACAATGGAGGAAGGGTGATGTTTTTTATGCAGTGGCAAAGAACTTGTCTGAATTATGTTTAAATGTTTGGTGGAAGTTCTAACTTGTAAGTGATGAACATGGATATCGGGCTGAGGTGATTTCTAAGAAAGAGCTTAAAGGGGCCACATGGTTTCTCTTTGCTGCTTATAGTAATTTGTGAGAAGAAAGAGATGGATTTAAAAATGGACTGTGCAAAGTGAAAACAAAAACTAAAGATTTGGAAAATTCTGTTGTACAAAGTAAGGACATATGTCCTAGATTTTCACCAAGGATGAGGCTACACAATCTTTTGTTAAAGAGATTAAGTGTATGACTGATGGATCTAACCAACTATACAGCAGAAAGCCCATCAGTTTAGACCAAAGGGGACAGAGAAAGAAGGCAAAGAAAGAAAGCTGTCTGCCTCTTGGAATTCTACAGGCAGGAAACAGGCCAAAGGAACTACGTCTATTGTCTTCCAAGAAAAGAAAAGGACAATCCCTGGATCAAGCAGAACTGTTGAAAGGAGAATGGGAAGCAGGGCCTTCTCAGTTTCAAAGGGTGTGGACATGGTCTCCTGGATCTCAAAGGGTGGGGCCACAGCCTCCTAAGTTTCAAAGAGGCAGATCTTCACCAACTTGGTTCCAGAGTGTGGGGTTTTTGTTAAGGTGTGCCAGAGGGGTGGGGCTGCCGCCCAAAGCTGAGGGGGCAGGGCTGCCATGCCCAAGGGGCAGGAGATAGGGGGCTGCTGGGACTGAGGGGGTGAGGTCACCACTCAGATGGACTAGGACAATGGGGCTGCCCAAAGCCGAAGGAGCAATGTTGCTGTCCCAGTGGGCCTGGAAGGTGGAGCTGAAGCCCGGGGCTGAGGGGCCGCTACCCAGAATCCAGAGGGTGTGGCCAATACTCAGAGTCTGGAGGGTGGGACTCTTGCCCAGCTGGTCTCAGAGAACAGAAGATTATTTTCAAGCCTTGAGAGCTAATGTAAATTGTTCTGCTGGGTTTTGGACTTGCTTGGTGCCCATTTGGAATCAACTCGATGGCAGTGGGCTTGGTGCCCATTATCCCTTCTTTCCCTACAATTTCTCCTATTTGTAATGGAAAAGTCTACCTCGTGCCTGTTCCACCACTGTCCTTTGGAAATAGATAACTTGTAGATTTCACAGGTTCACAGATGAAGAAGAATTTTGCCCCAGGATGAACTATGCCTCATGTCTCATCCATATTTGATTTAGATGATTCAGAAGATGAGATTTTAGACTTGGAGTTGATTTAAGATTTTTGGAATGATGTGATGGGGTGAATGTGTTTTGCATATGGCAAGGACATGAATTTTGGGGGGCCAAAGGGAGGAATGTTATGGATTGAATTGTGTCCCCCCAAAATATATGTTGTAAATCCTAACCTTTATGCCTATGGTTATAATCCCATTTTGGAATGGGTCATCTTTGTTATGTTAATGAGGCAGAATTAGTGTAAGGTGTATCTTGAGTGAATCTCTTTTGAGATATAAAAGAGATTAAACAAGCAAGCAAAAGAAGCAGAGATGGGGGAAGAGAGATGCCAAGCCACATGAAGATCACCCAGAAGCAGAAGATCAATAGAGACAAGGACCTTCCTCCAGAGCAGACAGAGAGAGAAAGCCTTCCCCTAGAGCTGGCACCATGAATTTGGACTTCTAGCCTCCTAAACTGTGAGAAAATAAATTTCTGTTTGTTAAACCATCCACTTGTATTTCTGTTATAGTTGGTGAGGGGACTCCAGTATCCATTGGCAGGCCAGGACTTGGACCCTGGGTCAGGGACAGAAATGTAGACAGCTGATGAAACTGGTGCCTGGGTAGGGACGAAAGGTTGAGAGGGCCTCAGAGCTGGACCTGGAGGGAGAAGAAGGTAACTGCAGTGGCTTGTGCCTCGCTGCTGCTTCTTGGTTTATACAAGGCTGCACAGCTGGGGCTGGGAAAGAAGTAAACTACATGCACCGGGGTGTTCTGGGCAGCACTGCCATGCAGGAATCTCTCTGTTTTTGCTCTCTGGTGTTCGTAGAATAAAGTAGAAGAAACTAAACTGTAGTGGAACTGTTTTGGGGAGGAAAAAAAAAAAAAAAAAGAAATAAAAATAATGTTTCTGAATTCACAGCCTGTCTAGAGAATGACACAGAGAGACAGTCCCTGAGGGTGGTTCACTCAGCTTAGAGAACTTGGTGTTGATAAATGTTTACAACCAAGTGAGGATTTTTCTGTAGTTGACATTAAATTAAAAGGGTTACTTGTCTGTTATTTAAAATTTACCTTGAAAAGATTCCCTTCCATTAGAGAGGCAAAAGGCAGCCTCTGAGAAGGCCCTTGGTGCTCAGGAGGCCCATGATCTACCTGCCTGACGGTAGATAATCCCCCTCCCTATTTTTTTTTTTTTAAAGCTTTACTCCTATGTTTTCTTCTAAGAGTTTTATGGTTTCAGTTCTTATATTTAGGTCATTTGATCCATTTTGAGTTAATTTTAGTATATGGTGTGAGGTATGGGTCCAACTTCATCAGAATAAAGTTTTTAAATGCATGAAATAAAATACATGGGATTACAAAGGAAAGCAATTATATTGAAATACAGTTATTGCACTACTAAGACAAATTTGTGCAGCAGCAATATGTATGCTTCTTTATTAACTTATTGCATTACAAATCTAGCTGGGGGTCTAATAACTACTGTAATTTGAGGTAGTGATGAGTGTAAATGATATTATGAGATATGGACTTGCCAGGACAATGATTTCAAAGGCCTATGTATAAATAGAAAAATGATTCCTGAATCCCATTTATTTATTTTTTTCAGCTCTACTAAACATGTAAAGTAGTTTCAGAACTGTTAACCCATACCTCTGTGAGATCTGTTTACCCCTCATTACATCTCTTACTGAGCTCTACTTTAACTCCACACCCTGAGCTCTTTGTATTTCTTGGTGCATGTGTGCTGTTTCTCAATTCTATGCCTTTACTCAGGCTAACCCTCTGTCTAGATTGTTCTTCCTTTTTCTCCCATTTTCAAAGTCCTACTTATTTTTTAAATTTCAGCTCAGCTATCACCACCTCCAAGAAGGCCTTTCAAACTCCCTTTTAAGTTTGTATGAGGTACTCTTATGTATCCTGTGTGTATCTCTACTATTATACCTACCATTAAAAAAGTATCAGTTTGTGCATCTGTTTCTTCCATGATTGTTTTTTTCAGTCATTAAAGAGAAAGATTGTATTTTAAGCATGTCTCTTCACAATACCTAGCACTGTGTCTGGCACAAAATATTACCCAATAAATGCTTGTTGAATGTAGGAATGAATTAATGTATGCATGTTGTATTTTATTATTTTTCTGAAAAAAAAAAACTCAAACATTCTTTGTGTTTTCTGTATGAAGATATCATTTCTAAGTCTTTAGACAATAATCGCAATGGAGGCAATTATGATACTGAAGAAAAGAAAATAAATTTCACCTTGATAAGGATTCTTAATAGGAAGTGCTTTACACAATAAAAATCAAATAAATCATGAAATTAATGTTTAATATAGTACTAAGAGAGCATTTTCTATTTTTATCTTTCTCACTATAAATAAGTTGAAGGTATAATGAAGAGAAAATGTAAAGAACCTTCATTCATACAGTTTCAATTCCTCACAACTCTCTAGAAATAAAAACAAAAACGTTTCCTGTTAGTATACATATCTACTCAAGCATGAAAGCACCAAAAATTTGTTCCAAATTGTCAATCTACCCAACAAAAATATGTCTATTTTGTATTTCAGAAACTGAGAACCAATACCTTGGAAAAATAGATTCTTTCAGAAAAGAATAGATAGCTTTGCTTTAGAAGGCTGGGCCTTGTCACAATCTAATGTCAGCCTCTCCTGTTATTGATTGCTGTGTTCCAATGAATTTGAGTGACAATCTAGCTTTGTTAATGTTCGTGTTGACTTAATTCCCAAATGCATAAAGGATGTTATAATCTATTTTATAAATCGACACTATTCATTAGTGATTTATAGTAACCTCCTTTTAAATATGGCTGGATTGCACAGAAATTATATTATGTCACTTCGTATAATAAGAATAAGATACTGTGTTTTTGCGAATGGAAAACTACCAACCAAAAGCAAACAGCAAAACACCAAGGTGTTCATTTTTGAAATAGGACACCAAATAGAGCAGGGAACAACAGACAAAGAAATTCTGCTTAATTAATTGGGACTTAAGGACACTGAAAGTCTATGACCTCATCAGCCTGGAGACAGTTAATTTTATTATGGTTCATTACATAACCTCCTGAAAATACAAGCACTGTGTAAACTATGAGAAATGAGGGAGCAATGAGAAGAAGGACTGAGGGAGAACAAGTCAAGAATTTCTCTTTGGTGATTTTCATGCTGTTTTAGTTTTCAATATCTTTTAGTTATTGTGTTTAAAAAAAGTGGAAGTGATCAATTATGATATCTGGATGGAGCATTTGGATTTATACTCTAATCAAATAATCTGAACTACTTTTTAAGGCATTTTTAAATACATTTGCAAATGACGGTTATTACCTTATACAAATGGGTAGTGTGCATGGGAAATTTTGGGGATGACTCTTGATTTCAAATCTATTTTTCATTTATTTTCTCACACACAAATAGTGAGTACTCTCAGTTGTGCTTTCTTGAATAAAGATGCCGTTTGCTAAAATGTTATTAATTTATTAGTCAATGCTCTCCTCTCAGATGCCCTTCCTCAGATTGTGCTCAGTTGGTGAGCTCATCCAGCCATGGCTTCAGCATCATTTCAGTCTGGTGATTTCAAATACTGCATCTTCAGTCTGTTGCCCAATATTTGCTCTAGGGTTATATTTACAGCTGACCACGTGATACCTCCCCTTGGATATCCTATAGTCATCTTGACAAATCTCAGTGTTCTCTCAGCTCTCTCCCTCTTTCCTCCCTGGCTCTAATACTTTCCTGAATCTGGCTGACAGTGCTGTCATGGTGTCTACTTCCTCTGCTCCACTAACTGACAAGAAATTCCTGAAAGCCTATCTTTTCAGTTTATGTGGATGAATGTTCTCTTTCCAGTTGCTGAAACCAAAAGTAGTAAGCTCAACATTTTTTTAAGATAGAAAAGGAAAATGTATTAGACTGAACGAGAAGAAAACAACATATTTAGTATGAATCAAGGTGGGATGTTTTTTCTTGACCAACCTGGTTTAGAATCCTCTTCACTGAATCCACTAAGACCCTGTCTTAGGACACCAAAGAAGGGTTATTGGGTCTCTTTGTAAGTGAAAGACACACCACTGACCCTAACACAGAAGTGGCACTTACTGGGTCTTTTACAGGCTCCATTTTACAGAAAATAGTTTCTATAAATGATAATACTCCCCTATTATTAAAGACTAGTGTGCTTTGAAAATTGGCCAACTTAAACAATTAATACAACAACCAGTTCCTGCTTGGTGCATATGATTAATGCACTCAGCTGCTAACTGAAAGGTTGGAGGTTCGATTCCACCTGGAGACACGTCGGAAGAAAGGCGTGGCGATCTGCTTCTGAAAAATCAGCCATTGAAAACCGGATGGAGTCACCACGAGTCAGAACTGACTCCACAGCACCTGGTTTAAACAAATAGTAAACTGAGATAGGGAAGTGTTATACTTTATTGACTGGGATTATATTCTTGGACAATATCAAAGGGAAAATATGTAGCAGATGTGTGCCAAATAAGAGTTTGGTTTTTCTCTCTCTGTGTGCATGTGTGCCTGTGTGTGTGTGTGTGTGTGTGTGTGTGTGTAGGAGGGGAGAACATAAAGAAACCACATACCTTAGTTTTAATGGTGTGCAACAAGTTTCCTGGACAACTGAAGAATTCTGCCCTGCTAGTTTATGTTCTTGGGAATAATGAACTATATTACAGATGAATGAGTAACTTTTTTGACCCATACAATGCTTTCTTCATGTCACATCCCAGGTAAAAAACTTAGAATAATTTTTTTCATTGCTGCCAGAGAAAGTCAGGCCTTCCACAATCTGGTCTTTATCATCTTACATATTTCTCACTATTCCTCAGTATTCATTCTCTGCTCCAGTTTGGGTAGTGTCCTCAGTATATTCCCAAACAGAACTTTCTTTATCCCTTACATGCCCAATTCATTCATTTCCATCTATTCAAATACCACCCATTCTTTATAGGCCAACTGAAGTCTCATTTCCTTTACTAAGGAAATATCTACAGTTCATTTTTGTTTTCCCTCTGGAATATTATAATACTTATTTTCCAAATTACATATTTTCTGGTACTATTTTATATGACCATTTAAATTTTGATGTTATTAAATTTTTTATTATGCTTATTAGAATGTAAGCTGCTCAAAGATAGGGCCATAACTTGTTTTTATAATGCCCTCTGTGTTTAGTTTAATACTAAATACTCAGTAGGCACTCAAATATGTATTGAGATGAATGCATATGGATGAATAAACTTAGCCATGATGGGTATGTGTAAGTGGATTGATACAAACTGATTCTTACCACCAGAGAAAACAACGCAAATGATAATTCTCTACAAATAATGAGCCAAATGTGTTTTCATTCTCTCCAAGGCATAGAGACAGACTTCTACAATAGAACTATGAGATGGTTTCTGCTGTGCTAAAGCTCTACCTTGATTAACTATGTGCCATTGGACCATGGACAGGTTCCTCAATCTTTGAACGCCTTCGTTTCTCTAGCAACAAAATGCAATAAAGTGCCTTCTTTCCCCTGCTTGACAGTAGAAGTTATAGGGAATAATGGGCCCTACTCTTACCTTTCCTGTTCTTTCTAGACAAAGAATAGTCACCAAGATTTCAGGGTCAGTTTTTGAAAGAAAAATATATAAGAAATCTTCAAAACATTTGATGAGATGATATTGTTCTGCTAAACTATCAGCATATACAGCCTTTAGTAAAAAGATTATATGTGCAACAAATATCTAAAGCAATATTTTCAATTCTTTCCAAATTATTGTTTCTTATGTATCCAAAGCTTAGTTGATAGCTAACTAATGAGCTGAAACTGTTTATCAAATTTTTAATTATAAAATAATTCAGTACACATAAATCACAATTGTATAGTCAGTATTCTGTATGCAAATTTATTATATCAGAAAATAACATTAAATGCATAATTTTCTGTTTACATTTGTAACTTCTTATTGTCTATTTAATACTGCCACCCGTCTGTTTGTTGTACCGTAGTGGCTTGCATGTTGCTGTGATGCTAGAAGCTATGTCACCAGTATTTCAAATACCAGCAGGGTCACCCATGGTGAACAGGTTTCAGTGGAGCTTACAGAATAAGAAAAACTAGGAAGAAAGGCCTGACAATCTACTTCCAATAATTAGCCAATGAAAACCCCATGGATCACAGCAGAATATTGTCAGAATATAGTACTGGAGGATGAGCCCCCTAGGTTGGAAGCCACTCAAAATACACAGTGGCCACAACAATGGACTTGAGCACACCAACGATTACAAAGATGGTGCAGGATTGAGCTGTTCTGTTGTACATGAGGTTGCTGTGAGTTGGAGCCAATTTGACCTGCAACTAGCAACAACATTGTCTATTTACTTAATTAATGTCTCTAATCAAGATAAAGGAAACCCTGGTGGCGTAGTAGTTAAGTGCTATGGCTACTAACCAAAAGGTCAGCAGTTCAAATCCACCAGGCGCTCCTTGGAAACTATGGGACAGTTCTACTCTGTCCTATAGGATCGCTGTGAGTCGGAATTGACTCGACAGCAACTGGTTTGGTTTTGGTTTTAATCAAGATAAAAGACAAACTTTTCTAAGAACTTTGGAAAGGCTAAGCAACCTGAGTCACAGTCCACAAACTGTTCCATCAAGGGGTCCTGGGATGCTGCAGCGAATGTGCAGGGGTGCCGGTAGATGTTTTAAGCTTCTGAGGGAAACACGGTGATACTTAACATCTATCAGACACTGAGCAGAAAGTTTACAGTTTTAACATCGGATTGTGCTACTTTATTTTGATGATTTCATATATTGGGGAAGCTGGGGTTTTGGACGTTGCTATGATAAAAAGCATCAATGTGGAATAGGAAAAGAGGGTGACAATGTCCAGTCTGATCCTGAGCTTTGAGAAATGGTGCAGCACCCAACTTAACTAATTAATTAGCAAAATTAATTAATTTCATAATTATAGTTATTTAAGAATGAAATTAAAATATTCTTTTTTCTTTTAATTTGTATGTATTATTTTTCCAAATGGCTACTAAATTGTGAGGATGTACATTTTTAAAAATTGTTTGGACCTAACTATCTGATAAATTGAATCATTAGGTATTTCTTCTGGCCTTGGGCACTGGTAAAAAAATTACTGAGACATTACAGATGCCATGGAGTCCCTGGGTGGTGCAAATGGTTAACATGCTCAGCTGCTAACTGAAAGGTTGGAGGTTCGAGTCCACCCAGAGGCCACTTGGAAGAAAGGCCTGGCAATCTGTTTTCAAAAAAATCAGCCACTGAAAACCCTATGGATCACAGTTCTACTCTGACACACATGAGGTCATCATGAGTTGGAACTGACTTGATGGCAACTGGTCAGATGCTATGAACCAAGAACGTTTGATAATTTTCTTCTCTGAGAAGTGCAGCGATCTTACTGAAGACTGAACATACCATGGAGGGAAATGAAATGGGCTGGTTTTAGAGTGACTGTCTACACAGTTACATGTTGCTTACCTGGAAACAAGGATTCCTCTACTTATGTGGCACAAATAAGACCCCATGTGAATTACAGATATGGAATGTTTTGGTTTTAGTTCATTGAAGTGGTACAGATTTCCTGTCCATTTTTATGCACAGAGAGAAATCATTACTAATTTTACTCATCATAAGGAAAACTGCTAGAGATGAATTAAAAGATTTATTTTATTTTAAAAGTTTTATTTCTTTAGAGGGAGAAATGTTTTAGAATTATTTAAACACTAACTTGGATTTTTAGACTTGAAATTATTTATTCATTACTGAGGTCACTTATTTAAATATCTTCTTTGAAATGTTTCCAGAAATGTTTATAACATAAATATCAACTGTCATTTGGTTCTTAGTTTTTTAAACAGAAAATTGTCCCTATTACTATTTTAAAGAATCCAAGTACACAGCTGTTTAATCATTATTAGTGCATTTTGCTCATTTATATCTAATGACAAGAGCAAATTTAATTCTTAATGTTAATACTTCTAAGAATTCTGGTATTTATATTAAAATAGAATTTTAAAAAATTATTATTTACAAATAACTGATTGCATATTTACTACAAACTGAATATATTTAAGTAAATGTCTATTAACATTAACAAGATTGTATCAAGACATCCTTATTGATAATTCATACTTATTGTTAGCTGTCAAGCTTAATAAGTTGCAGACAGGAAGATATGATTCCTTTCTATAATACAATAAAGCAGACAGAAGAATTAGGTTATAAAAAGACAGGGAGATTGTGAGCATCTAACCAAATACAACTGAGTTGAAATTTTTCTTGTTTATCCCTTTAATTCTGTAGCCCCTGTTTATAGCAGCTTTGTACAAGGAGAAAACCTTAGGTGGTTAAAGAAGGGATTTGTAGAGGAATTGCATTCTGAGAAGGGATTTGATAGGGAGAAAAAAGAGAGAAGCTGGCCTTATGATGTTTGAGGGGAAATATTTCTAGGCACAAGATGTGTCTGAAAAGAAAATGCATAGCTTAACATACAGAAAAATTATAGAATATTGGTGTTGGTGATACCCTATAGAGTTTATCAGCCCTTTATTTTAAAGGTGAAGGGATTGAGTCCCAGAGACTCAACCTAACCAACTTGCTTACGATCACACAGCTAGTCATTAGAAGAACAGCTACTAGACTGTAGACCTTCTATATAAGTCAGTGCTTTTCCACAACATTATGTTTCAGGGAAAAAATCCAGCAGGTTAATTGATATGTAATACTTATTCTTAGTGCAATAAGCCACTCATAGTGATTTTAGTTCAGTAGGTTTTTTTTTTCCTGTGCATTTTTAGAACTTCTGAGGGCAGTTACAAGAGGCAGGCAGGCAGGAAACACATTTCGGTGGAGATATCATGGGCTTGGGAGTCAGGATTTGAATTCTGACTCTAATATTTACCAGCTCCATGATGTTGGGGGAAGATATTTAAAATCTCTGTGCCAGAATTCCCGTATCTGTAAAATTGAGAATAATATGTCCTTTTGTGGTGTTGTAAAAATTAAATGAAGCAACAAATAAACAGAGCTTGGCGCACAGTAGGCTCTCAACAAATGTTAATTTGCCTTCACTTAGAGGGATTTGGAAGGCTAAAAGGTTTGAAAATGAGTACAGGATAGAAATAAGTATTTAGGAAAACTATTAGAAGTGAAAGCAGACCATAATCTAATCACATATCGGCAATATCTTGCTCTGATTAGACATAAAAGGACAATACCATGGTCTACAAAAGCACATAGAAGAAGGCATAATAACCTTCTAATATTGTCTGTCTGTGCTCAAAAAAAGAATCCAAACTTAAATAAAGCATGTGGCACAGCTAAAACGAGTCCCAGGGTGGCTAAAATGGTTAAGCGTTTAACTACTAGCTGAAAGGTTGGCAGTTTGAACTCACCTTGAGGCAGACAGACCTGGCGATCTGCTTCCGAAAGTTCACAGCCTTGAAAATCCTGTGGAGCCGTTCTACTCTGCACACGTGGGGTTGCCATGTTGGAACTCACTCGATGGCAACTAACAACAACAACGTGGCAGAACTAATGATGCTAGGATTGTTGAGTCTGGAGATAAGACACCCTGGTGCAGATGACTAGTATTTGAAGTGTTGACTTGCAGGACCTCTCCTACAGGGAGAATGGATTTCTGCAGTGCAGGGTCAAGTGCAAAGCCTCTTAAAGACGCCTGAAGAAGAGGGAGGTGTCTGTCAGAGACATCAAATGACATTGATTACATTTCCTTCTTTCTTGCTTTCTTGGATTTGGTGGCACCAAAATGAGGTAACCATCTTACTCATAAGTATCTTTCTGGTACAAATCTTACTTAATTTGGTGGTTTTGGCTTTGTTTCCTTTCTTTTCTCTTTCTTCTTTTCAAGCAGCAAGTACCCTATCCCTTCAGGGTGGTTTTATAATGAAATATAACCATAGGATGATAAAGGATTTCACCGTCTTCCATATGTCCCTTTAGAAATAGAGAAAGCAGATGGTTCTTCTCACTTTGATAGTATCCTTAGTATTCAGTCTTACTTACAAAATTATGCAATAATATGAAGCACAGTATCCCTAATCTTATTATCTCTCAGTTTTTCACTGAGGAAATATATCTGCCCTCTTTTAAAAGAGGGAGGTAGGATAAAGTGGGAAATGGAGGTAGACCTTATTCAGGGAACATGTACATAGGGTTACACCTGCATGTGAGGAGTGTGTATGTGTAAGTATGTGTGTGTGATTTTGTAGGTTAGTAATTCAGAAAAACTTGTCCTAGTTAAGAATTCATCAGCTACTGTATTTCTTCAGAGAACTTGCTTCAATGTTGCATGGACAATTCCTGTGAGTTGCCAGATTTATGTAAAGATTGACCATAGGGAGAGATGTCCTCATTCAGTCTTCTCATATCAGGAGAGAGGATGCTGTGCAAATGTTGCAGGTTTTCTTGCTGGAGACTTAGATGGATGAAAAGAAATTAGGAAAGAGTTGGGGTTCTGAAATGCAAAAAGTTTGGGGACTAAGGACTGATTGTCATTTTTATTTGAATTTGACAGAGGTGATTTTTCTCTACTTCTCTGGGAAGGACGAAAATCAAATTAAATGAGGCAATGTAGGTGAAAGGAGTTTATAAACAGCAGTATTTTATATGAAGTAAGGCATACATAAACAACAGTTGTTTTATGCTTAAAGGCAGAAGAGTCACCATCATGACTAAGGTGGACAATCTGCTTCCTTAGGGAATCTTTCTGATGCTTCAACAATCTGAAGAGAGTCCTCAGGTGCCCTTATCAACCTTACAGACAAACTAAGTACATTCTTGCATTTTCCTTTTCCAACAGAAGACTGTATGTTAAGGATTTTATTGTAACACCATATACCTAGCAGGGCCAGATTTGTGGGCATGAGTTTGCGCAGGCTTGGTTTTCTAAAATCAGAGTGTAGGCTATTCATTCTCAATGGACTACTCTTTGCCTAAAGTGTTTGGACTCCTTTTACTAGCTGAAAGACTTTTTTTTTTTTTTGTTATGGAGAATATGTTATACTTTTAAAAATGTTAATTTGAGTATAGTATACAGAATTCCTCATATTGAGAGCTTTTGAACTCTGCTCCTGAACAGAAATACAAAGGAACCCTTGAAAGCCACGCAGATGATGTACTGTCTATATCTATGCCTCCGTTTGTTTATAGTTTGAAAAGCAGTGGGAAAATCATGATCAAAGGCAGGGTAATTCATACAGAAAATTGTAAGGCCACTTCATCTGGCTAGATTCTGTAAAGTCTTTGATTCAAATGGTTCACACAAAGGAAACATTCCTCATAAGTTCAGAGTTCTTTCTGGCAATAAATGTTCAGTATAAACAGGAAGACTGTTTGAGCTTCTTGTGAATTTTAGAAGCAAATGACACTCATGGCCTTGTACTCAGTAATTAGACTGAGATGAGTTAGAATGATTAGTAAAAAGTTCCAGTTCTAAGCTCAATGCAAAAGTTATTTGCCATTACCATAATTAGACTTTGTGTGTGTGTGTGTGTGTGTGTGTGTGTGTTTGACAAACGGCAGTTTGTCAGAGGAATGTGAAGGGCATATGCTATTTAATATCCTTAATAATAGCTCTAAAATTCTATGATTCTAGAGAACTTGTCAATTAAATTATTATAACTAAATAAGAGAACTAGGAACTCCAATTTTTATGCTGTTGCTGATACGGTACACCAAGATTATTAAACAGTTTTCCCAAAGCTGGAATAATGTAATTTTCAAAGAAACCATCCATTCTAATTCAGAAAAAAAAGAAAAGCCAGTGAAAGTTTTTAGCAGGATTGATGGCTAGTGTTTATTATAAAAAGTCTAATTTGTGCATGATTTCCATGGAAACAAAGGAGTATAGAATGAATTGAAGTAACGGAGAAATCTAAAGCAGATACACCACACTATTTATCTATTTACCTATACATTTAAAAAGAGAGCCCTCCTGCCAGGGGCTCTGGTCTCAGGGATCGTCTAGGTCAGCTGGCATAGCATGGTTCATGAACAGAATGTTCTACATCCTACTTTGGTGAGTAGCAGCTGGGGTCTTAAAAGCTTATGAGTGGCCATCTAAGATACAACTGTTGATCTCATTCTGACCAAAAGAGAATGAAGAAAGCCAAGGATACAAGAAAGCAATTAGTCCAAAGGACTAATGGATCATATAAACCACAGCCTCCACTAGCCTGATACCAGAAGAACTAGACGGTTCCCGGCTACCACCACTGACAGCTCTGACCAGGATCACAATAGAGGGTCACGGACAGAGCAGGAGAAAAATGTAGAACAAAATTCAAATTTACAAAAAAAGGCTAAACTTGCTGGTCTGACAGAGACTGGAGGAACCCCCAAGACTATGGCCCCTTGGCACCCTTCTAACTCAGAACTGCAGCTACTTCTGAAGTTCATTTTTTAGCCAAATATTAGACAGGTCTATAAAACAAACAATAACACCTGTGAGGAACAATCAAGTATACGAGACCAAATGGGCAACACCTGCCCAAAAGCAAGGATGAGAAGGCAGGAAGGGGCAGGAAAACCAGAGGAATGGAAATGGGGAACCAGAGGGTGCAAAGGGGGAGAGTGCTAACACATTGCAGGGATTGCAATCAACGTCAGAACAATTTGTGTATAAATTATTGAATGAGAAACTATTCTGTAAACTTTCACCTAAAGCACAACTAAAATGTTCAAAAAAAAAAAAAAAAAAAAAAAAGCCCGCCTATACCGAATTTCCTCTGCTAAGAAGAGAAAGTAGCTATGCAGTTAGCAACTTACTCAACATTCTGAAGGCTATATATATATTTTTGAAGGGAAGAGTGTGCTCGATAGTATGCACTTTTCGTATCTTTTACTTCCATCTAAGCTCTGGGAATAAGATATGTCTCTGAATAAGGTTGAGTGGACTTTTTCAACGTATAAAAAGAAACTTCAAACAACATTCTTATTTATCTGGGTCCTCATAAACAATGGGAACATTTAGAGTTAAAAAATAGAAGGTATATGAATTATTTAGTTGTTTTTTCTTTTTATAAGTGCAACCCACAAACTCATCTGCCTTCACTCAGAAGGACCAGCACTTGAAATCGCGTTGGCTTCTGTGTCTCTGGGGAGCTAAAGTCAGAGCCACTTTTCTTTTGAGCGGCGGGGAAAGGTGGGGGACGCTGACAGATGGAGGACGCTCATCTGCTTTGCTACAGAGAGAAGCGCAGCCTACACTACTCTTTTGAGACACTCGTATTTGCTCCTTCTTTCCATCCCTTACCCTAAGGGCAGAACGACCAAGGTTTTTCTGAGGCTAAAGCCAGCGCAGTGGAGTCATACGCTGAGAGCGACTGCTGGTTTGCAATGAGGCAAGCTTTGGAATGAAGCAGCTCCGCCGCAAACTCGCGGCGAGAGGTGTGCTCGCGCTGTGGCGTGTTTGTTGTTGGGCTTTGAAAAGCCTTTTTTCCTCACTCCGCTTAGCTTTTTGAGCAGCATTTGCAGCCGAGTACAAACAAATCGAGTATTTGCCGGAAAGAGTCCAGCAGATCAGGGACCAGGCATCACTCCCTGGCCTCCCCCCGAGCCCGGTCCTAGGTAGTGGAGTCTGCAGTGCAACTGCGCGAGTCCCTCTGCCCAAGACGCCAGCGAACGCGGCGGCTGCAGGTAGCAAGCGGAGCTGTCCAGCACTAGCGCGGAGCCCACCAGCCGTGGGCGGGAGCTGGGCGCTTAGCACGCCCGCCAGGCTGAGGCTCAGCAACAGGGCTCTCGTCGGAGCAGACCCTGCCCTCACTCACTGTCTCCCGGCTTGAGCTCCCTCCGCGCCCACGAGGCCTCGCTCGAGACAGGGAACACGAAAAAGTCTTGTTCCCACGAGCTGCTCCAGCCGGATGGGCGCCAACAAGTTGCCCCTGCCCTTCCCTTCCACCGGAGCGTGTCCTCTGGAATCGGCGGGCTGGACCGCTCGGTCTTTCCCCTCCGCCTCGGAACTTTCCAATTAAACTCGGAGGAAGGCGGGGAAAAGGACAAACATGGACCCTAACCCACACTTTGTGTCCTCAGGCTTCTCCGCGGTGTCTCCAGAGGGAGGTCCCCGCTACTGGCTCCGCGCCCCTCTCCCTACCAGTGCCCGCCGGGGCCCGTCTGCACCCCGGCTGCCTCTCCCGGGCTGGGAATAGGATGTCAGGGGTTGGGGCCCCTCGGTCGGGTCCGAGCCACGGTGTTCTCTTCCTCAGAGCATGGGGACGGTGGGAGCGGGAGGGCGTGCAGAGGATGGCAACGAAGTGTCCTCATTGCTCCTGAAACGTGGCGACAGGCGAGGCAGAGACTCCCAATGAGTATGATGGCGACACGTGATACCGGCAGAGTGAGAGCATGGTGCGGGGGGGGAGGAGGAATAAAGAGAGAAGGAGGGAGGCGGGCGAGAAAGGGGAGAGAGGCGGGAGGAGAGGGGCGGGAAGAGAGAGGGGAAGGGGGGCGAGACAAGCGCGCAGGCAGCAGAAGCCTCTGCCTCCCCGACCGCAAGGGCCGCAGCCTCCCCGCCCCGCTGCCCGCCGTCACACACGGA
The DNA here is from genome assembly GCF_000243295.1 of Trichechus manatus latirostris. Lineage (NCBI taxonomy): Eukaryota > Metazoa > Chordata > Mammalia > Sirenia > Trichechidae > Trichechus > Trichechus manatus. The sequence continues at coordinate 2,660,207 of NW_004444030.1, read as the reverse complement.
GGCTTCCCGAGCGGGAGC